>NW_026869996.1:4114093-4145864 GCF_020882245.1 Rhopalosiphum padi | reverse complement strand
TTTCCATCAAATAAATTAAATTTAACATTTTTCTTTAACAAACCCCCATAATAAATTATTAAAAACCATAAATTTCCTTAAAATTTAATCAAAAATCCATTAACTCATCAAAAAACCCCATAAAAATCAATTTAAATCCATCAAATAAATTAAATTTAACATTTTTCCTCAACAAAACCCCATAATAAATTATTAAAAACCAGAAATTTCCTTAAAATTTATTAAAAAAACCATTATTTCGTCAAAAAACCCCATAAAAAACCAATTTAAATCCATCAAATAAATTAAATTTAACATTTTTCCATACTAACCCCCATTATAAATTATTAAAAACTAGAAGTTTCCTTAAAATTTATAAAAAAAACCATTAATTCATCAAAAAACCCCATAAAAACCAATTTAAATCCATCAAATAAATTAAATTTAACATTTTTCCATACTAACCCCCATTATAAATTTTTAAAAACTAGAAGTTTCCTTAAAATTTATAAAAAAAACCATTAATTCATCAAAAAACCCCATAAAAACCATTTTTAAAACCATCAAATAAATTAAATTTAACATTTTTCCTTAACAAAACCCCATACTAAATTATTAAAAACCAGAAATTTCCTTAAAATTTATTAAAAATACCATTAATTCATCAAAAAACCCCATAAAAACCAATTTAAATCCATCAAATAAATTAAATTTAACATTTTTCCTTAACAAACCCCCATAATAAATTATTAAAAACCATAAATTTCCTTAAAATTTATTCAAAAATCCATTAATTCATCAAAAAAACCCATAAAAATCAATTTAAATCCATCAAATAAATTAAATTTAACATTTTTCCTTAACAAAACCCCATAATAAATTATTAAAAACCAGAAATTTCCTTAAAATTTATTAAAAAAACCATTATTTCGTCAAAAAACCCCATAAAAACCAATTTAAATCCATCAAATAAATTAAATTTAACATTTTTCCTTAACAAAACCCCATAATAAATTATTAAAAACCAGAAATTTCCTTAAAATTTATAAAAAATACCATTAATTCATCAAAAAACCCCATAAAAACCAATTTAAATCCATCAAATAAATTAAATTTAACATTTTTCCTTAACAAACCCCCATAATAAATTATTAAAAACCATAAATTTCCTTAAAATTTATTAAAAATACCATTAATTCATAAAAAAACCCCATAATAACCGATTTAAATCCATCAAATAATTTAAATTTAACATTTTTCCATACTAACCCCCATTATAAATTATTAAAAACTAGAAGTTTCCTTAAAATTTAATAAAAATCCTTAAAAATAACAATAATTCCTTAACAATCCCCCATAATAACCGATTTAAATCCAACTAATAAATTAAATTTAACATTTTTCCATAGTAACCGCCATTATAAATTATTAAAAACTAGAAGTTTCCTTAAAATTTATAAAAAAAACCATTAATTCATCAAAAAACCCCATAAAAACCAATTTAAATCCATCAAATAAATTAAATTTTACATTTTTCCTTAACAAACCCCCATAATAAATTATTAAAAACCATAAATTTCCTTAAAATTTATTCAAAAATCCATTAATTCATCAAAAAACCCCATAAAAACCAATTTAAATCCATCAAAAAAATTAAATTTAACATTTTTCCTTAACAAAACCCCATAATAAATTATTAAAAACCAGAAATTTCCTTAAAATTTATAAAAAATACCATTAATTCATCAAAAAACCCCATAAAAACCAATTTAAATCCATCAAATAAATTAAATTTAACATTTTTCCTTAACAAACCCCCATAATAAATTATTAAAAACCATAAATTTCCTTAAAATTTATTAAAAATACCATTAATTCATAAAAAAAACCCCATAATAACCGATTTAAATCCATCAAATAATTTAAATTTAACATTTTTCCATACTAACCCCCATTATAAATTATTAAAAACTAGAAGTTTCCTTAAAATTTAATAAAAATCCTTAAAAATAACAATAATTCCTTAACAATCCCCCATAATAAACGATTTAAATCCAACTAATAAATTAAATTTAACATTTTTCCATAGTAACCGCCATTATAAATTATTAAAAACTAGAAGTTTCCTTAAAATTTATAAAAAAACCATTAATTCATCAAAAATCCCCATAAAAACCATTTTAAATCCATCAAATAAATTATATTTAACATTTTTCTTAACAAAACCCCATTATAAATTATTAAAAACTAGAAGTTTCCTTAAAATTTATAAAAAAACCATTAATTCATCAAAAATCCCCATAAAAACCATTTTAAATCCATCAAATAAATTATATTTAACATTTTTCTTAACAAAACCCCATACTAAATTATTAAAAACTAGAAGTTTCCTTAAAATTTATAAAAAAAACCATTAATTCATCAAAAAACCCCAAAAAAACCAATTTAAATCCATCAAATAAATTAAATTTAACATTTTTCCTTAACAAAACCCCATAATAAATTATTAAAAACTAGAAATTTCCTTAAAATTTATAAAAAATACCATTAATTCATCAAAAAACCCCATAAAAACCAATTTAAATCCATCAAATAAATTAAATTTAACATTTTTCCTTAACAAAACCCCATAATAAATTATTAAAAACCAGAAATTTCCTTAAAATTTATTAAAAAAACCATTATTTCTTCAAAAAACCCCATAAAAACCAATTTAAATCCATCAAATAAATTAAATTTAACATTTTTCCATAGTAACCCCCATTATAAATTATTAAAAACTAGAAGTTTCCTTAAAATTTATAAAAAAAAACCATTAATTCATCAAAAAACCCCATAAAAACCAATTTAAATCCATCAAATAAATTAAATTTAACATTTTTCCTTAACAAAACCCAATACTAAATTATTAAAAACCAGAAATTTCCTTAAAATTTATAAAAAATACCATTAATTCATCAAAAAACCCCATAAAAACCAATTTAAATCCATCAAATAAATTAAATTTAACATTTTTCCTTAACAAACCCCCATAATAAATTATTAAAAACCATAAATTTCCTTAAAATTTATTAAAAATACCATTAATTCATAAAAAAAACCCCATAATAACCGATTTAAATCCATCAAATAATTTAAATTTAACATTTTTCCATACTAACCCCCATTATAAATTATTAAAAACTAGAAGTTTCCTTAAAATTTAATAAAAATCCTTAAAAATAACAATAATTCCTTAACAATCCCCCATAATAACCGATTTAAATCCAACTAATAAATTAAATTTAACATTTTTCCATAGTAACCGCCATTATAAATTATTAAAAACTAGAAGTTTCCTTAAAATTTATAAAAAAAACCATTAATTCATCAAAAAAACCCCATAAAAACCAATTTAAATCCATCAAATAAATTAAATTTAACATTTTTCCTTAACAAACCCCCATAATAAATTATTAAAAACCAGAAATTTCCTTAAAATTTATTAAAAAAACCATTAATTCATCAAAAAACCCCATAATAACCGATTTAAATCCATCAAATAATTTAAATTTAACATTTTTCCATACTAACCCCCATTATAAATTATTAAAAACTAGAAGTTTCCTTAAAATTTAATAAAAATCCTTAAAAATAACAATAATTCCTTAACAATCCCCCATAATAACCGATTTAAATCCAACTAATAAATTAAATTTAACATTTTTCCATAGTAACCCCCCATTATAAATTATTAAAAACAAGAAGTTTCCTTAAAATTTATAAAAAAAAACCATTAATTCATCAAAAAAACCCCATAAAAACCAATTTAAATCCATCAAATAAATTAAATTTAACATTTTTCTTTAACAAACCCCCATAATAAATTATTAAAAACCATAAATTTCCTTAAAATTTAATCAAAAATCCATTAACTCATCAAAAAACCCCATAAAAATCAATTTAAATCCATCAAATAAATTAAATTTAACATTTTTCCTCAACAAAACCCCATAATAAATTATTAAAAACCAGAAATTTCCTTAAAATTTATTAAAAAAAACCATTATTTCGTCAAAAAACCCCATAAAAACCAATTTAAATCCATCAAATAAATTAAATTTAACATTTTTCCATACTAACCCCCATTATAAATTATTAAAAACTAGAAGTTTCCTTAAAATTTATAAAAAAAAACCATTAATTCATCAAAAAACCCCATAAAAACCAATTTAAATCCATCAAATAAATTAAATTTAACATTTTTCCATACTAACCCCCATTATAAATTTTTAAAAACTAGAAGTTTCCTTAAAATTTATAAAAAAAACCATTAATTCATCAAAAAACCCCATAAAAACCATTTTAAAACCATCAAATAAATTAAATTTAACATTTTTCCTTAACAAAACCCCATACTAAATTATTAAAAACCAGAAATTTCCTTAAAATTTATTAAAAATACCATTAATTCATCAAAAAACCCCATAAAAACCAATTTAAATCCATCAAATAAATTAAATTTAACATTTTTCCTTAACAAACCCCCATAATAAATTATTAAAAACCATAAATTTCCTTAAAATTTATTCAAAAATCCATTAATTCATCAAAAAACCCCATAAAAATCAATTTAAATCCATCAAATAAATTAAATTTAACATTTTTCCTTAACAAAACCCCATAATAAATTATTAAAAACCAGAAATTTCCTTAAAATTTATTAAAAAAACCATTATTTCGTCAAAAAACCCCATAAAAACCAATTTAAATCCATCAAATAAATTAAATTTAACATTTTTCCTTAACAAAACCCCATAATAAATTATTAAAAACCAGAAATTTCCTTAAAATTTATAAAAAATACCATTAATTCATCAAAAAACCCCATAAAAACCAATTTAAATCCATCAAATAAATTAAATTTAACATTTTTCCTTAACAAACCCCCATAATAAATTATTAAAAACCATAAATTTCCTTAAAATTTATTAAAAATACCATTAATTCATAAAAAAACCCCATAATAACCGATTTAAATCCATCAAATAATTTAAATTTAACATTTTTCCATACTAACCCCCATTATAAATTATTAAAAACTAGAAGTTTCCTTAAAATTTAATAAAAATCCTTAAAAATAACAATAATTCCTTAACAATCCCCCATAATAACCGATTTAAATCCAACTAATAAATTAAATTTAACATTTTTCCATAGTAACCGCCATTATAAATTATTAAAAACTAGAAGTTTCCTTAAAATTTATAAAAAAAACCATTAATTCATCAAAAAACCCCATAAAAACCAATTTAAATCCATCAAATAAATTAAATTTAACATTTTTCCTTAACAAACCCCCATAATAAATTATTAAAAACCATAAATTTCCTTAAAATTTATTCAAAAATCCATTAATTCATCAAAAAACCCCATAAAAACCAATTTAAATCCATCAAAAAAATTAAATTTAACATTTTTCCTTAACAAAACCCCATAATAAATTATTAAAAACCAGAAATTTCCTTAAAATTTATAAAAAATACCATTAATTCATCAAAAAACCCCATAAAAACCAATTTAAATCCATCAAATAAATTAAATTTAACATTTTTCATACTAACCCCCATTATAAATTATTAAAAACTAGACGTTTCCTTAAAATTTATTAAAAAAAACCATTAATTCATCAAAAAACCTCATAAAAACCAATTTAAATCCATCAAATAAATTAAATTTATCATTTTTCCATACTAACCCCCATTATAAATTATTAAAAACTAGAAGTTTCCTTAAAATTTAATAAAAATCCTTAAAAATAACAATTATTCCTTAACAATCCCCCATAATAACCGATTTAAATCCAACTAATAAATTAAATTTAACATTTTTCCTTAACAAACCCCCATAATAAATTATTAAAAACCATAAATTTCCTTAAAATTTATTAGAAAAACCATTACTTCATCAAAAAACCCCATAAAAACCAATTTAAATCCATCAAATAAATTAAATTTAACTTTTTTCCTTAACAAACCCCCATAATAAATTATTAAAAACCAGAAATATCCTTAAAATTTATTAAAATTACTATTACTTCATCAAAAAACCCCATAATAACCGATTTAAATCCAACTAATAAATTAAATTTAACATTTTTCCATAGTAACCGCCATTATAAATTATTAAAAACTAGAAGTTTCCTTAAAATTTATAAAAAAAACCATTAATTCATCAAAAAACCCCATAAAAACCAATTTAAATCCATCAAATAAATTAAATTTAACATTTTTCCTTAACAAACCCCCATAATAAATTATTAAAAACCATAAATTTCCTTAAAATTTATTAAAAATACCATTAATTCATCAAAAAACCCTATAATAACCGATTTATATCCATCAAATAATTTAAATTTAACATTTTTCCATAGTAACCCCCATTATAAATTATTAAAAACTAGAAGTTTCCTTAAAATTTATAAAAAAAACCATTAATTCATCAAAAAACCCCATAAAAACCAATTTAAATCCATCAAATAAATTAAATTTAACATTTTTCCTTAACAAAACCCCATAATAAATTATTAAAAACCAGAAATTTCCTTAAAATTTATAAAAAATACCATTAATTCATCAAAAAACCCCATAAAAACCAATTTAAATCCATCAAATAAATTAAATTTAACATTTTTCCTTAACAAACCCCCATAATAAATTATTAAAAACCATAAATTTCCTTAAAATTTATTAAAAATACCATTAATTCATAAAAAAAACCCCATAATAACCGATTTAAATCCATCAAATAATTTAAATTTAACATTTTTCCATACTAACCCCCATTATAAATTATTAAAAACTAGAAGTTTCCTTAAAATTTAATAAAAATCCTTAAAAATAACAATAATTCCTTAACAATCCCCCATAATAACCGATTTAAATCCAACTAATAAATTAAATTTAACATTTTTCCATAGTAACCGCCATTATAAATTATTAAAAACTAGAAGTTTCCTTAAAATTTATAAAAAATACCATTAATTCATCAAAAAACCCCATAAAAACCAATATAAATCCATCAAATAAATTAAATTTAACATTTTTCCTTAACAAAACCCCATAATAAATTATTAAAAACCAGAAATTTCCTTAAAATTTATTAAAAAAACCATTATTTCTTCAAAAAACCCCATAAAAACCAATTTAAATCCATCAAATAAATTAAATTTAACATTTTTCCATAGTAACCGCCATTATAAATTATTAAAAACTAGAAGTTTCCTTAAAATTTATAAAAAAAAACCATTAATTCATCAAAAAACCCCATAAAAACCAATTTAAATCCATCAAATAAATTAAATTTAACATTTTTCCTTAACAAACCCCCATAATAAATTATTAAAAACCATAAATTTCCTTAAAATTTATTAAAAATACCATTAATTCTTCAAAAAACCCCATAAAAACCAATTTAAATCCATCAAATAAATTAAATTTAACATTTTTCCATAGTAACCCCCATTATAAATTATTAAAAACTAGAAGTTTCCTTAAAATTTATAAAAAAAACCATTAATTCATCAAAAAACCCCATAAAAACCAATTTAAATCCATCAAATAAATTAAATTTAACATTTTTCCTTAACAAAACCCCATAATAAATTATTAAAAACCAGAAATTTCCTTAAAATTTATAAAAAATACCATTAATTCATCAAAAAACCCCATAAAAACCAATTTAAATCCATCAAATAAATTAAATTTAACATTTTTCCTTAACAAACCCCCATAATAAATTATTAAAAACCATAAATTTCCTTAAAATTTATTAAAAATACCATTAATTCATAAAAAAACCCCATAATAACCGATTTAAATCCATCAAATAATTTAAATTTAACATTTTTCCATACTAACCCCCATTATAAATTATTAAAAACTAGAAGTTTCCTTAAAATTTAATAAAAATCCTTAAAAATAACAATAATTCCTTAACAATCCCCCATAATAACCGATTTAAATCCAACTAATAAATTAAATTTAACATTTTTCCATAGTAACCGCCATTATAAATTATTAAAAACTAGAAGTTTCCTTAAAATTTATAAAAAATACCATTAATTCATCAAAAAACCCCATAAAAACCAATATAAATCCATCAAATAAATTAAATTTAACATTTTTCCTTAACAAAACCCCATAATAAATTATTAAAAACCAGAAATTTCCTTAAAATTTATTAAAAAAACCATTATTTCTTCAAAAAACCCCATAAAAACCAATTTAAATCCATCAAATAAATTAAATTTAACATTTTTCCTTAACAAACCCCCATAATAAATTATTAAAAACCATAAATTTCCTTAAAATTTATTAAAAATACCATTAATTCATCAAAAAACCCTATAATAACCGATTTATATCCATCAAATAATTTAAATTTAACATTTTTCCATAGTAACCCCCATTATAAATTATTAAAAACTAGAAGTTTCCTTAAAATTTATAAAAAAAACCATTAATTCATCAAAAAACCCCATAAAAACCAATTTAAATCCATCAAATAAATTAAATTTAACATTTTTCCTTAACAAAACCCCATAATAAATTATTAAAAACCAGAAATTTCCTTAAAATTTATAAAAAATACCATTAATTCATCAAAAAAACCCCATAAAAACCAATTTAAATCCATCAAATAAATTAAATTTAACATTTTTCCTTAACAAACCCCCATAATAAATTATTAAAAACCATAAATTTCCTTAAAATTTATTAAAAATACCATTAATTCATAAAAAAACCCCATAATAACCGATTTAAATCCATCAAATAATTTAAATTTAACATTTTTCCATACTAACCCCCATTATAAATTATTAAAAACTAGAAGTTTCCTTAAAATTTAATAAAAATCCTTAAAAATAACAATAATTCCTTAACAATCCCCCATAATAACCGATTTAAATCCAACTAATAAATTAAATTTAACATTTTTCCATAGTAACCGCCATTATAAATTATTAAAAACTAGAAGTTTCCTTAAAATTTATAAAAAAAAACCATTAAATCATCAAAAAACCCCAAAAAAACCAATTTAAATCCATCAAATAAATTAAATTTAACATTTTTCCTTAACAAAACCCCATAATAAATTATTAAAAACCAGAAATTTCCTTAAAACTTATAAAAAATACCATTAATTCATCAAAAAACCCCATAAAAACCAATTTAAATCCATCAAATAAATTAAATTTAACATTTTTCCATAGTAACCGCCATTATAAATTATTAAAAACTAGAAGTTTCCTTAAAATTTATAAAAAAAACCATTAATTCATCAAAAAACCCCATAAAAACCAATTTAAATCCATCAAATAAATTAAATTTAACATTTTTCCTTAACAAACCCCCATAATAAATTATTAAAAACCATAAATTTCCTTAAAATTTATTAAAAATACCATTAATTCTTCAAAAAACCCCATAAAAACCAATTTAAATCCATCAAATAAATTAAATTTAACATTTTTCCATAGTAACCCCCATTATAAATTATTAAAAACTAGAAGTTTCCTTAAAATTTATAAAAAAAACCATTAATTCATCAAAAAAACCCCATAAAAACCAATTTAAATCCATCAAATAAATTAAATTTAACATTTTTCCTTAACAAAACCCAATACTAAATTATTAAAAACCAGAAATTTCCTTAAAATTTATAAAAAATACCATTAATTCATCAAAAAACCCCATAAAAACCAATTTAAATCCATCAAATAAATTAAATTTAACATTTTTCCTTAACAAACCCCCATAATAAATTATTAAAAACCATAAATTTCCTTAAAATTTATTAAAAATACCATTAATTCATAAAAAAAACCCCATAATAACCGATTTAAATCCATCAAATAATTTAAATTTAACATTTTTCCATACTAACCCCCATTATAAATTATTAAAAACTAGAAGTTTCCTTAAAATTTAATAAAAATCCTTAAAAATAACAATAATTCCTTAACAATCCCCCATAATAACCGATTTAAATCCAACTAATAAATTAAATTTAACATTTTTCCATAGTAACCGCCATTATAAATTATTAAAAACTAGAAGTTTCCTTAAAATTTATAAAAAAAACCATTAATTCATCAAAAAACCCCATAAAAACCAATTTAAATCCATCAAATAAATTAAATTTAACATTTTTCCTTAACAAACCCCCATAATAAATTATTAAAAACCATAAATTTCCTTAAAATTTATTAAAAATACCATTAATTCATCAAAAAACCCTATAATAACCGATTTATATCCATCAAATAATTTAAATTTAACATTTTTCCATAGTAACCCCCATTATAAATTATTAAAAACTAGAAGTTTCCTTAAAATTTATAAAAAAAACCATTAATTCATCAAAAAACCCCATAAAAACCAATTTATATCCATCAAATAAATTAAATTTAACATTTTTCCTTAACAAAACCCCATAATAAATTATTAAAAACCAGAAATTTCCTTAAAATTTATAAAAAATACCATTAATTCATCAAAAAACCCCATAAAAACCAATTTAAATCCATCAAATAAATTAAATTTAACATTTTTCTTTAACAAACCCCCATAATAAATTATTAAAAACCATAAATTTCCTTAAAATTTATTAAAAATACCATTAATTCATAAAAAAAACCCCATAATAACCGATTTAAATCCATCAAATAATTTAAATTTAACATTTTTCCATACTAACCCCCATTATAAATTATTAAAAACTAGAAGTTTCCTTAAAATTTAATAAAAATCCTTAAAAATAACAATAATTCCTTAACAATCCCCCATAATAACCGATTTAAATCCAACTAATAAATTAAATTTAACATTTTTCCATAGTAACCGCCATTATAAATTATTAAAAACTAGAAGTTTCCTTAAAATTTATAAAAAATACCATTAATTCATCAAAAAACCCCATAAAAACCAATATAAATCCATCAAATAAATTAAATTTAACATTTTTCCTTTACAAAACCCCATAATAAATTATTAAAAACCAGAAATTTCCTTAAAATTTATTAAAAATACCATTAATTCATCAAAAAACCCTATAATAACCGATTTATATCCATCAAATAATTTAAATTTAACATTTTTCCATAGTAACCCCCATTATAAATTATTAAAAACCAGAAATTTCCTTAAAATTTATAAAAAATACCATTAATTCATCAAAAAACCCCATAAAAACCAATTTAAATCCATCAAATAAATTAAATTTAACATTTTTCCTTAACAAACCCCCATAATAAATTATTAAAAACCATAAATTTCCTTAAAATTTATTAAAAATACCATTAATTCATAAAAAAACCCCATAATAACCGATTTAAATCCATCAAATAATTTAAATTTAACATTTTTCCATACTAACCCCCATTATAAATTATTAAAAACTAGAAGTTTCCTTAAAATTTAATAAAAATCCTTAAAAATAACAATAATTCCTTAACAATCCCCCATAATAACCGATTTAAATCCAACTAATAAATTAAATTTAACATTTTTCCATAGTAACCGCCATTATAAATTATTAAAAACTAGAAGTTTCCTTAAAATTTATAAAAAAAAACCATTAAATCATCAAAAAACCCCAAAAAAACCAATTTAAATCCATCAAATAAATTAAATTTAACATTTTTCCTTAACAAACCCCCATAATAAATTATTAAAAACCATAAATTTCCTTAAAATTTATTAAAAATACCATTAATTCATAAAAAAACCCCATAATAACCGATTTAAATCCATCAAATAATTTAAATTTAACATTTTTCCATACTAACCCCCATTATAAATTATTAAAAACTAGAAGTTTCCTTAAAATTTAATAAAAATCCTTAAAAATAACAATAATTCCTTAACAATCCCCCATAATAACCGATTTAAATCCAACTAATAAATTAAATTTAACATTTTTCCATAGTAACCGCCATTATAAATTATTAAAAACTAGAAGTTTCCTTAAAATTTATAAAAAATACCATTAATTCATCAAAAAAACCCCATAAAAACCAATATAAATCCATCAAATAAATTAAATTTAACATTTTTCCTTAACAAAACCCCATAATAAATTATTAAAAACCAGAAATTTCCTTAAAATTTATTAAAAAAACCATTATTTCTTCAAAAAACCCCATAAAAACCAATTTAAATCCATCAAATAAATTAAATTTAACATTTTTCCTTAACAAACCCCCATAATAAATTATTAAAAACCATAAATTTCCTTAAAATTTATTAAAAATACCATTAATTCATCAAAAAACCCTATAATAACCGATTTATATCCATCAAATAATTTAAATTTAACATTTTTCCATAGTAACCCCCATTATAAATTATTAAAAACTAGAAGTTTCCTTAAAATTTAATAAAAATCCTTAAAAATAACAATAATTCCTTAACAATCCCCCATAATAACCGATTTAAATCCAACTAATAAATTAAATTTAACATTTTTCCATAGTAACCGCCATTATAAATTATTAAAAACTAGAAGTTTCCTTAAAATTTATAAAAAAAAACCATTAAATCATCAAAAAACCCCAAAAAAAACCAATTTAAATCCATCAAATAAATTAAATTTAACATTTTTCCTTAACAAACCCCCATAATAAATTATTAAAAACCATAAATTTCCTTAAAATTTATTAAAAATACCATTAATTCATAAAAAAACCCCATAATAACCGATTTAAATCCATCAAATAATTTAAATTTAACATTTTTCCATACTAACCCCCATTATAAATTATTAAAAACTAGAAGTTTCCTTAAAATTTAATAAAAATCCTTAAAAATAACAATAATTCCTTAACAATCCCCCATAATAACCGATTTAAATCCAACTAATAAATTAAATTTAACATTTTTCCATAGTAACCGCCATTATAAATTATTAAAAACTAGAAGTTTCCTTAAAATTTATAAAAAATACCATTAATTCATCAAAAAACCCCATAAAAACCAATATAAATCCATCAAATAAATTAAATTTAACATTTTTCCTTAACAAAACCCCATAATAAATTATTAAAAACCAGAAATTTCCTTAAAATTTATTAAAAAAACCATTATTTCTTCAAAAAACCCCATAAAAACCAATTTAAATCCATCAAATAAATTAAATTTAACATTTTTTCCTTAACAAACCCCCATAATAAATTATTAAAAACCATAAATTTCCTTAAAATTTATTAAAAATACCATTAATTCATCAAAAAACCCTATAATAACCGATTTATATCCATCAAATAATTTAAATTTAACATTTTTCCATAGTAACCCCCATTATAAATTATTAAAAACTAGAAGTTTCCTTAAAATTTATAAAAAAAACCATTAATTCATCAAAAAACCCCATAAAAACCAATTTATATCCATCAAATAAATTAAATTTAACATTTTTCCTTAACAAAACCCCATAATAAATTATTAAAAACCAGAAATTTCCTTAAAATTTATAAAAAATACCATTAATTCATCAAAAAACCCCATAAAAACCAATTTAAATCCATCAAATAAATTAAATTTAACATTTTTCCTTAACAAACCCCCATAATAAATTATTAAAAACCATAAATTTCCTTAAAATTTATTAAAAATACCATTAATTCATAAAAAAACCCCATAATAACCGATTTAAATCCATCAAATAATTTAAATTTAACATTTTTCCATACTAACCCCCATTATAAATTATTAAAAACTAGAAGTTTCCTTAAAATTTAATAAAAATCCTTAAAAATAACAATA
Source organism: Rhopalosiphum padi (assembly GCF_020882245.1). Taxonomy (NCBI): domain Eukaryota; kingdom Metazoa; phylum Arthropoda; class Insecta; order Hemiptera; family Aphididae; genus Rhopalosiphum; species Rhopalosiphum padi. Next base: position 4,132,080 of record NW_026869996.1, on the reverse strand, counting down.
ATTCCTTAACAATCCCCCATAATAACCGATTTAAATCCAACTAATAAATTAAATTTAACATTTTTCCATAGTAACCGCCATTATAAATTATTAAAAACTAGAAGTTTCCTTAAAATTTATAAAAAATACCATTAATTCATCAAAAAACCCCATAAAAACCAATATAAATCCATCAAATAAATTAAATTTAACATTTTTCCTTTACAAAACCCCATAATAAATTATTAAAAACCAGAAATTTCCTTAAAATTTATTAAAAATACCATTAATTCATCAAAAAACCCTATAATAACCGATTTATATCCATCAAATAATTTAAATTTAACATTTTTCCATAGTAACCCCCATTATAAATTATTAAAAACCAGAAATTTCCTTAAAATTTATAAAAAATACCATTAATTCATCAAAAAACCCCATAAAAACCAATTTAAATCCATCAAATAAATTAAATTTAACATTTTTCCTTAACAAACCCCCATAATAAATTATTAAAAACCATAAATTTCCTTAAAATTTATTAAAAATACCATTAATTCATAAAAAAACCCCATAATAACCGATTTAAATCCATCAAATAATTTAAATTTAACATTTTTCCATACTAACCCCCATTATAAATTATTAAAAACTAGAAGTTTCCTTAAAATTTAATAAAAATCCTTAAAAATAACAATAATTCCTTAACAATCCCCCATAATAACCGATTTAAATCCAACTAATAAATTAAATTTAACATTTTTCCATAGTAACCGCCATTATAAATTATTAAAAACTAGAAGTTTCCTTAAAATTTATAAAAAAAACCATTAAATCATCAAAAAACCCCAAAAAAAACCAATTTAAATCCATCAAATAAATTAAATTTAACATTTTTCCTTAACAAACCCCCATAATAAATTATTAAAAACCATAAATTTCCTTAAAATTTATTAAAAATACCATAATTCATAAAAAAAACCCCATAATAACCGATTTAAATCCATCAAATAATTTAAATTTAACATTTTTCCATACTAACCCCCATTATAAATTATTAAAAACTAGAAGTTTCCTTAAAATTTAATAAAAATCCTTAAAAATAACAATAATTCCTTAACAATCCCCCATAATAACCGATTTAAATCCAACTAATAAATTAAATTTAACATTTTTCCATAGTAACCGCCATTATAAATTATTAAAAACTAGAAGTTTCCTTAAAATTTATAAAAAATACCATTAATTCATCAAAAAACCCCATAAAAACCAATATAAATCCATCAAATAAATTAAATTTAACATTTTTCCTTAACAAAACCCCATAATAAATTATTAAAAACCAGAAATTTCCTTAAAATTTATTAAAAAAACCATTATTTCTTCAAAAAACCCCATAAAAACCAATTTAAATCCATCAAATAAATTAAATTTAACATTTTTCCTTAACAAACCCCCATAATAAATTATTAAAAACCATAAATTTCCTTAAAATTTATTAAAAATACCATTAATTCATCAAAAAACCCTATAATAACCGATTTATATCCATCAAATAATTTAAATTTAACATTTTTCCATAGTAACCCCCATTATAAATTATTAAAAACTAGAAGTTTCCTTAAAATTTATAAAAAAAAACCATTAATTCATCAAAAAACCCCATAAAAACCAATTTATATCCATCAAATAAATTAAATTTAACATTTTTCCTTAACAAAACCCCATAATAAATTATTAAAAACCAGAAATTTCCTTAAAATTTATAAAAAATACCATTAATTCATCAAAAAAACCCCATAAAAACCAATTTAAATCCATCAAATAAATTAAATTTAACATTTTTCCATATTAACCCCCATTATAAATTATTAAAAACAAGAAGTTTCCTTAAAATTTATAAAAAAAACCATTAATTCATCAAAAAACCCCATAAAAACCAATTTAAATCCATCAAATAAATTAAATTTAACATTTTTCCTTAACAAAACCCAATACTAAATTATTAAAAACAAGAAATTTCCTTAAAATTTATAAAAAATACCATTAATTCATCAAAAAACCCCATAAAAACCAATTTAAATCCATCAAATAAATTAAATTTAACATTTTTCCTTAACAAACCCCCATAATAAATTATTAAAAACCATAAATTTCCTTAAAATTTATTAAAAATACCATTAATTCATAAAAAAAACCCCATAATAACCGATTTAAATCCATCAAATAATTTAAATTTAACATTTTTCCATACTAACCCCCATTATAAATTATTAAAAACTAGAAGTTTCCTTAAAATTTAATAAAAATCCTTAAAAATAACAATAATTCCTTATCAATCCCCCATAATAACCGATTTAAATCCAACTAATAAATTAAATTTAACATTTTTCCATAGTAACCGCCATTATAAATTATTAAAAACTAGAAGTTTCCTTAAAATTTATAAAAAAAACCATTAATTCATCAAAAAACCCCATAAAAACCAATTTAAATCCATCAAATAAATTAAATTTAACATTTTTCCTTAACAAACCCCCATAATAAATTATTAAAAACCATAAATTTCCTTAAAATTTATTAAAAATACCATTAATTCATCAAAAAACCCTATAATAACCGATTTATATCCATCAAATAATTTAAATTTAACATTTTTCCATAGTAACCCCCATTATAAATTATTAAAAACTAGAAGTTTCCTTAAAATTTATAAAAAAAACCATTAATTCATCAAAAAACCCCATAAAAACCAATTTAAATCCATCAAATAAATTAAATTTAACATTTTTCCTTAACAAAACCCCATAATAAATTATTAAAAACCAGAAATTTCCTTAAAATTTATAAAAAATACCATTAATTCATCAAAAAACCCCATAAAAACCAATTTAAATCCATCAAATAAATTAAATTTAACATTTTTCCTTAACAAACCCCCATAATAAATTATTAAAAACCATAAATTTCCTTAAAATTTATTAAAAATACCATTAATTCATAAAAAAACCCCATAATAACCGATTTAAATCCATCAAATAATTTAAATTTAACATTTTTCCATACTAACCCCCATTATAAATTATTAAAAACTAGAAGTTTCCTTAAAATTTAATAAAAATCCTTAAAAATAACAATAATTCCTTAACAATCCCCCATAATAACCGATTTAAATCCAACTAATAAATTAAATTTAACATTTTTCCATAGTAACCGCCATTATAAATTATTAAAAACTAGAAGTTTCCTTAAAATTTATAAAAAATACCATTAATTCATCAAAAAACCCCATAAAAACCAATATAAATCCATCAAATAAATTAAATTTAACATTTTTCCTTAACAAAACCCCATAATAAATTATTAAAAACCAGAAATTTCCTTAAAATTTATTAAAAAAACCATTATTTCTTCAAAAAACCCCATAAAAACCAATTTAAATCCATCAAATAAATTAAATTTAACATTTTTCCATAGTAACCGCCATTATAAATTATTAAAAACTAGAAGTTTCCTTAAAATTTATAAAAAAAACCATTAATTCATCAAAAAACCCCATAAAAACCAATTTAAATCCATCAAATAAATTAAATTTAACATTTTTCCTTAACAAACCCCCATAATAAATTATTAAAAACCATAAATTTCCTTAAAATTTATTAAAAATACCATTAATTCTTCAAAAAAACCCCATAAAAACCAATTTAAATCCATCAAATAAATTAAATTTAACATTTTTCCATAGTAACCCCCATTATAAATTATTAAAAACTAGAAGTTTCCTTAAAATTTATAAAAAAAAACCATTAATTCATCAAAAAACCCCATAAAAACCAATTTAAATCCATCAAATAAATTAAATTTAACATTTTTCCTTAACAAAACCCCATAATAAATTATTAAAAACCAGAAATTTCCTTAAAATTTATAAAAAATACCATTAATTCATCAAAAAACCCCATAAAAACCAATTTAAATCCATCAAATAAATTAAATTTAACATTTTTCCTTAACAAACCCCCATAATAAATTATTAAAAACCATAAATTTCCTTAAAATTTATTAAAAATACCATTAATTCATAAAAAAACCCCATAATAACCGATTTAAATCCATCAAATAATTTAAATTTAACATTTTTCCATACTAACCCCCATTATAAATTATTAAAAACTAGAAGTTTCCTTAAAATTTAATAAAAATCCTTAAAAATAACAATAATTCCTTAACAATCCCCCATAATAACCGATTTAAATCCAACTAATAAATTAAATTTAACATTTTTCCATAGTAACCGCCATTATAAATTATTAAAAACTAGAAGTTTCCTTAAAATTTATAAAAAATACCATTAATTCATCAAAAAACCCCATAAAAACCAATATAAATCCATCAAATAAATTAAATTTAACATTTTTCCTTAACAAAACCCCATAATAAATTATTAAAAACCAGAAATTTCCTTAAAATTTATTAAAAAAACCATTATTTCTTCAAAAAACCCCATAAAAAACCAATTTAAATCCATCAAATAAATTAAATTTAACATTTTTCCTTAACAAACCCCCATAATAAATTATTAAAAACCATAAATTTCCTTAAAATTTATTAAAAATACCATTAATTCATCAAAAAACCCTATAATAACCGATTTATATCCATCAAATAATTTAAATTTAACATTTTTCCATAGTAACCCCCATTATAAATTATTAAAAACTAGAAGTTTCCTTAAAATTTATAAAAAAAACCATTAATTCATCAAAAAACCCCATAAAAACCAATTTAAATCCATCAAATAAATTAAATTTAACATTTTTCCTTAACAAAACCCCATAATAAATTATTAAAAACCAGAAATTTCCTTAAAATTTATAAAAAATACCATTAATTCATCAAAAAACCCCATAAAAACCAATTTAAATCCATCAAATAAATTAAATTTAACATTTTTCCTTAACAAACCCCCATAATAAATTATTAAAAACCATAAATTTCCTTAAAATTTATTAAAAATACCATTAATTCATAAAAAAACCCCATAATAACCGATTTAAATCCATCAAATAATTTAAATTTAACATTTTTCCATACTAACCCCCATTATAAATTATTAAAAACTAGAAGTTTCCTTAAAATTTAATAAAAATCCTTAAAAATAACAATAATTCCTTAACAATCCCCCATAATAACCGATTTAAATCCAACTAATAAATTAAATTTAACATTTTTCCATAGTAACCGCCATTATAAATTATTAAAAACTAGAAGTTTCCTTAAAATTTATAAAAAAAACCATTAAATCATCAAAAAACCCCAAAAAAAACCAATTTAAATCCATCAAATAAATTAAATTTAACATTTTTCCTTAACAAAACCCCATAATAAATTATTAAAAACCAGAAATTTCCTTAAAATTTATAAAAAATACCATTAATTCATCAAAAAAACCCCATAAAAAACCAATTTAAATCCATCAAATAAATTAAATTTAACATTTTTCCATAGTAACCGCCATTATAAATTATTAAAAACTAGAAGTTTCCTTAAAATTTATAAAAAAAAACCATTAATTCATCAAAAAACCCCATAAAAACCAATTTAAATCCATCAAATAAATTAAATTTAACATTTTTCCTTAACAAACCCCCATAATAAATTATTAAAAACCATAAATTTCCTTAAAATTTATTAAAAATACCATTAATTCTTCAAAAAACCCCATAAAAACCAATTTAAATCCATCAAATAAATTAAATTTAACATTTTTCATAGTAACCCCCCATTATAAATTATTAAAAACTAGAAGTTTCCTTAAAATTTATAAAAAAAACCATTAATTCATCAAAAAACCCCATAAAAACCAATTTAAATCCATCAAATAAATTAAATTTAACATTTTTCCTTAACAAAACCCAATACTAAATTATTAAAAAACCAGAAATTTCCTTAAAATTTATAAAAAATACCATTAATTCATCAAAAAACCCCATAAAAACCAATTTAAATCCATCAAATAAATTAAATTTAACATTTTTCCTTAACAAACCCCCATAATAAATTATTAAAAAACCATAAATTTCCTTAAAATTTATTAAAAATACCATTAATTCATAAAAAAAAACCCCATAATAACCGATTTAAATCCATCAAATAATTTAAATTTAACATTTTTCCATACTAACCCCCATTATAAATTATTAAAAACTAGAAGTTTCCTTAAAATTTAATAAAAATCCTTAAAAATAACAATAATTCCTTAACAATCCCCCATAATAACCGATTTAAATCCAACTAATAAATTAAATTTAACATTTTTCCATAGTAACCGCCATTATAAATTATTAAAAACTAGAAGTTTCCTTAAAATTTATAAAAAAAAAACCATTAATTCATCAAAAAAACCCCATAAAAACCAATTTAAATCCATCAAATAAATTAAATTTAACATTTTTCCTTAACAAACCCCCATAATAAATTATTAAAAACCATAAATTTCCTTAAAATTTATTAAAAATACCATTAATTCATCAAAAAACCCTATAATAACCGATTTATATCCATCAAATAATTTAAATTTAACATTTTTCCATAGTAACCCCCATTATAAATTATTAAAAACTAGAAGTTTCCTTAAAATTTATAAAAAAAACCATTAATTCATCAAAAAACCCCATAAAAACCAATTTATATCCATCAAATAAATTAAATTTAACATTTTTCCTTAACAAAACCCCATAATAAATTATTAAAAACCAGAAATTTCCTTAAAATTTATAAAAAATACCATTAATTCATCAAAAAACCCCATAAAAACCAATTTAAATCCATCAAATAAATTAAATTTAACATTTTTCCTTAACAAACCCCCATAATAAATTATTAAAAACCATAAATTTCCTTAAAATTTATTAAAAATACCATTAATTCATAAAAAAACCCCATAATAACCGATTTAAATCCATCAAATAATTTAAATTTAACATTTTTCCATACTAACCCCCCATTATAAATTATTAAAAACTAGAAGTTTCCTTAAAATTTAATAAAAATCCTTAAAAATAACAATAATTCCTTAACAATCCCCCATAATAACCGATTTAAATCCAACTAATAAATTAAATTTAACATTTTTCCATAGTAACCGCCATTATAAATTATTAAAAACTAGAAGTTTCTAAAATTTATAAAAAATACCATTAATTCATCAAAAAAACCCCATAAAAAACCAATATAAATCCATCAAATAAATTAAATTTAACATTTTTCCTTTACAAAACCCCATAATAAATTATTAAAAACCAGAAATTTCCTTAAAATTTATTAAAAAAACCATTATTTCTTCAAAAAACCCCATAAAAACCAATTTAAATCCATCAAATAAATTAAATTTAACATTTTTCCATATTAACCCCCATTATAAATTATTAAAAACAAGAAGTTTCCTTAAAATTTATAAAAAAAAACCATTAATTCATCAAAAAACCCCATAAAAAACCAATTTAAATCCATCAAATAAATTAAATTTAACATTTTTCCTTAACAAAACCCAATACTAAATTATTAAAAACAAGAAATTTCCTTAAAATTTATAAAAAATACCATTAATTCATCAAAAAACCCCATAAAAACCAATTTAAATCCATCAAATAAATTAAATTTAACATTTTTCCTTAACAAACCCCCATAATAAATTATTAAAAACCATAAATTTCCTTAAAATTTATTAAAAAATACCATTAATTCATAAAAAAAAACCCCATAATAACCGATTTAAATCCATCAAATAATTTAAATTTAACATTTTTTCCATACTAACCCCCATTATAAATTATTAAAAACTAGAAGTTTCCTTAAAATTTAATAAAAATCCTTAAAAATAACAATAATTCCTTATCAATCCCCCATAATAACCGATTTAAATCCAACTAATAAATTAAATTTAACATTTTTCCATAGTAACCGCCATTATAAATTATTAAAAACTAGAAGTTTCCTTAAAATTTATAAAAAAAACCATTAATTCATCAAAAAACCCCATAAAAACCAATTTAAATCCATCAAATAAATTAAATTTAACATTTTTCCTTAACAAACCCCCATTCCTTAACAAACCCCCATAATAAATTATTAAAAACCATAAATTTCCTTAAAATTTATTAAAAATACCATTAATTCATCAAAAAACCCTATAATAACCGATTTATATCCATCAATTAATTTAAATTTAACATTTTTTCCATAGTAACCCCCCATTATAAATTATTAAAAACTAGAAGTTTCCTTAAAATTTATATAAAAAAAACCATTAATTCATCAAAAAAACCCCATAAAAACCAATTTAAATCCATCAAATAAATTAAATTTAACATTTTTCCTTAACAAAAAACCCCATAATAAATTATTAAAAACCAGAAATTTCCTTAAAATTTATAAAAAAATACCATTAATTCATCAAAAAAACCCCATAAAAAACCAATTTAAAATCCATCAAATAAATTAAATTTAACATTTTTCCTTAACAAACCCCCATAATAAATTATTAAAAACCATAAATTTCCTTAAAATTTATTAAAAATACCATTAATTCATAAAAAAAAACCCCATAATAACCGATTTAAATCCATCAAATAATTTAAATTTAACATTTTTCCATACTAACCCCCCATTATAAATTATTAAAAACTAGAAGTTTCCTTAAAATTTAATAAAAATCCTTAAAAATAACAATAATTCCTTAACAATCCCCCATAATAACCGATTTAAATCCAACTAATAAATTAAATTTAACATTTTTCCATAGTAACCGCCATTATAAAATTATTAAAAACTAGAAGTTTCCTTAAAATTTATAAAAAAAAAACCATTAAATCATCAAAAAACCCCCAAAAAAAAACCAATTTAAAATCCATCAAATAAATTAAATTTTAACAATTTTTCCTTAACAAAACCCCATAATAAATTATTAAAAAACCAGAAATTTTCCTTAAAATTTATAAAAAATACCATTAATTCATCACAAAAAACCCCATAAAAACCAATTTAAATCCATCAAATAAATTAAATTTAACATTTTTCCATAGTAAACCCGCCATTATAAATTATTAAAAACTAGAAGTTTCCTTAAAATTTATAAAAAAAAACCATTAATTCATCAAAAAAAACCCCCATAAAAACCAATTTAAATCCATCAAATAAATTAAATTTAAACATTTTTCCTTAACAAACCCCCATAATAAATTATTAAAAACCATAAAATTTCCTTAAAATTTATTAAAAATACCATTAATTCTTCAAAAAAACCCCATAAAAACCAATTTAAATCCATCAAATAAATTAAATTTAACATTTTTCCCTTAACAAACCCCCATAATAAATTATTAAAAACCATAAATTTTCCTTAAAATTTATTAAAAATACCATTAATTCATAAAAAAAACCCCATAATAACCGATTTAAATCCATCAAATAATTTAAATTTAACATTTTTCCATACTAACCCCCATTATAAAATTATTAAAAACTAGAAGTTTCCTTAAAATTTAATAAAAAATCCTTAAAAATAACAATAATTCCTTAACAATCCCCCATAATAACCGATTTAAATCCAACTAATAAATTAAATTTAACATTTTTCCATAGTAACCCGCCATTATAAATTATTAAAAAACTAGAAGTTTCCTTAAAATTTATAAAAAAATACCATTAATTCATCAAAAAAAACCCCCATAAAAACCAATATAAAATCCATCAAATAAATTAAATTTAACATTTTTCCTTAACAAAACACCCCATAACAAATTATTAAAAACCAGAAATTTCCTTAAAATTTATTAAAAAAAACCATTATTTCTTCAAAAAAACCCCATAAAAACCAATTTAAATCCATCAAATAAATTAAATTTAACATTTTTTCCTTAACAAACCCCCCATAATAAATTATTAAAAACCATAAATTTCCTTAAAATTTATTAAAAATACCATTAATTCATCAAAAAAACCCTATAATAACCGATTTATATCCATCAAATAATTTAAATTTAACATTTTTTCCATAGTAACCCCCCCATTATAAATTATTAAAAACTAGAAGTTTCCTTAAAATTTATAAAAAAAAAAACCATTAATTCATCAAAAAACCCCATAAAAACCAATTTAAATCCATCAAATAAATTAAATTTAACATTTTTCCTTAACAAAACCCCATAATAAATTATTAAAAACCAGAAATTTCCTTAAAATTTATAAAAAATACCATTAATTCATCAAAAAACCCCATAAAAACCAATTTAAAATCCATCAAATAAATTAAATTTAACATTTTTCCTTAACAAACCCCCCATAATAAATTATTAAAAACCATAAATTTCCTTAAAATTTATTAAAAATACCATTAATTCATAAAAAAAAAACCCCATAATAACCGATTTAAAATCCATCAAATAATTTAAATTTAACATTTTTCCATACTAACCTCCCATTATAAATTATTAAAAACTAGAAGTTTCCTTAAAATTTAATAAAAATCCTTAAAAATAAACAATAATTCCTTAACAATCCCCCATAATAACCGATTTAAATCCAACTAATAAATTAAATTTAACATTTTTCCATAGTAACCGCCATTATAAATTATTAAAAACTAGAAGTTTCCTTAAAATTTATAAAAAAAAACCATTAAATCATCAAAAAACCCCAAAAAAAAAACCAATTTAAATCCATCAAATAAATTAAATTTAACATTTTTCCTTAACAAAACCCCATAATAAATTATTAAAAACCAGAAATTTCCTTAAAATTTATAAAAAAATACCATTAATTCATCAAAAAAACCCCATAAAAAACCAATATAAATCCATCAAATAAATTAAATTTAACATTTTTTCCTTAACAAAACCCCATAATAAATTATTAAAAACCAGAAATTTCCTTAAAATTTATTAAAAAAAACCATTATTTCTTCAAAAAACCCCATAAAAACCAATTTAAAATCCATCAAATAAATTAAATTTTAACATTTTTCCCATATTAACCCCCTTATCATCAAAAAACCCCCATAAAAACCAATTTAAATCCATCAAATAAATTAAATTTTAACATTTTTCCTTAACAAAACCCAATACTAAATTATTAAAAACAAGAAATTTCCTTAAAATTTATAAAAAATAACCATTAATTCATCAAAAAACCCCATAAAAACCAATTTAAATCCATCAAATAAATTAAATTTAACATTTTTCCTTAACAAACCCCCATAATAAATTATTAAAAACCATAAATTTCCTTAAAATTTATTAAAAATACCATTAATTCATAAAAAAAACCCCATAATAACCGATTTAAATCCATCAAATAATTTAAATTTAACATTTTTCCATACTAACCCCCATAATAAATTATTAAAAACCATAAATTTCCTTAAAATTTATTAAAAATACCATTAATTCATCAAAAAAACCCTATAATAACCGATTTATATCCATCAAATAATTTAAATTTAACATTTTTCCATAGTAACCCCCATTATAAATTATTAAAAACTAGAAGTTTCCTTAAAATTTATAAAAAAAACCATTAATTCATCAAAAAACCCCATAAAAACCAATTTAAATCCATCAAATAAATTAAATTTAACATTTTTCCTTAACAAAACCCATAATAAATTATTAAAAACCAGAAATTTCCTTAAAATTTATAAAAAATACCATTAATTCATCAAAAAAACCCCATAAAAACCAATTTAAATCCATCAAATAAATTAAATTTAACATTTTTCCTTAACAAACCCCCATAATAAATTATTAAAAACCATAAATTTCCTTAAAATTTATTAAAAATACCATTAATTCATAAAAAAACCCCATAATAACCGATTTAAAATCCATCAAATAATTTAAATTTAACATTTTTCCATACTAACCCCCCATTATAAATTATTAAAAACTAGAAGTTTCCTTAAAATTTAATAAAAATCCTTAAAAATAACAATAATTCCTTAACAATCCCCATAATAACCGATTTAAATCCAACTAATAAATTAAATTTAACATTTTTCCATAGTAACCGCCATTATAAATTATTAAAAACTAGAAGTTTCCTTAAAATTTATAAAAAATACCATTAATTCATCAAAAAACCCCATAAAAACCAATATAAATCCATCAAATAAATTAAATTTAACATTTTTCCTTAACAAAACCCCATAATAAATTATTAAAAACCAGAAATTTCCTTAAAATTTATTAAAAAAACCATTATTTCTTCAAAAAACCCCATAAAAACCAATTTAAATCCATCAAATAAATTAAATTTAACATTTTTCCATATTAACCCCCCATTATAAATTATTAAAAACAAGAAGTTTCCTTAAAATTTATAAAAAAAAAACCATTAATTCATCAAAAAAAACCCCATAAAAAAACCAATTTTAATCCATCAAATAAATTAAATTTAACATTTTTCCTTAACAAAACCCAATACTAAAATTATTAATAACAAGAAATTTCCTTAAAATTTATAAAAAATACCATTAATTCATCAAAAAACCCCATAAAAACCAATTTAAATCCATCAAATAAATTAAATTTAACATTTTTCCTTAACAAACCCCCATAATAAATTATTAAAAACCATAAATTTCCTTAAAATTTATTAAAAATACCATTAATTCATAAAAAAAACCCCATAATAACCGATTTAAATCCATCAAATAATTTAAATTTAACATTTTTCCATACTAACCCCCATTATAAATTATTAAAAACTAGAAGTTTCCTTAAAATTTAATAAAAATCCTTAAAAATAACAATAATTCCTTATCAATCCCCCATAATAACCGATTTAAATCCAACTAATAAATTAAATTTAACATTTTTCCATAGTAACCGCCATTATAAATTATTAAAAAACTAGAAGTTTCCTTAAAATTTATAAAAAAAAACCATTAATTCATCAAAAAACCCCCATAAAAAACCAATTTAAATCCATCAAATAAATTAAATTTAACATTTTTCCTTAACAAACCCCCATAATAAATTATTAAAAACCATAAATTTCCTTAAAATTTATTAAAAATACCATTAATTCATCAAAAAAACCCTATAATAACCGATTTATATCCATCAAATAATTTAAATTTAACATTTTTCCATAGTAACCCCCCATTATAAATTATTAAAAACCAGAAATTTCCTTAAAATTTATAAAAAATACCATTAATTCATCAAAAAACCCCATAAAAAACCAATTTAAATCCATCAAATAAATTAAATTTAACATTTTTCCTTAACAAACCCCCATAATAAATTATTAAAAACCATAAATTTCCTTAAAATTTATTAAAAATACCATTAATTCATAAAAAAAACCCCATAATAACCGATTTAAATCCATCAAATAATTTAAATTTAACATTTTTCCATACTAACCCCCATTATAAATTATTAAAAACTAGAAGTTTCCTTAAAATTTAATAAAAATCCTTAAAAATAACAATAATTCCTTAACAATCCCCCATAATAACCGATTTATTTCCATCAAATAATTTAAATTTAACATTTTTCCATAGTAAACCCCCATTATAAATTATTAAAAACTAGAAGTTTCCTTAAAATTTATAAAAAAAACCATTAATTCATCAAAAAACCCCATAAAAACCAATTTAAATCCATCAAATAATTAAATTTAACATTTTTCCTTAACAAAACCCCATAATAAATTATTAAAAACCAGAAATTTCCTTAAAATTATAAAAATACCATTAATTCATCAAAAAAACCCCATAAAAACCAATTTAAATCCATCAAATAAATTAAATTTAACATTTTTCCTTAACAAACCCCCATAATAAATTATTAAAAACCATAAATTTCCTTAAAATTTATTAAAAATACCATTAATTCATAAAAAAAACCCCATAATAACCGATTTAAAATCCATCAAATAATTAAATTTAACATTTTTCCATACTAACCCCCATTATAAATTATTAAAAACTAGAAGTTTCCTTAAAATTTAATAAAAATCCTTAAAAATAACAATAATTCCTTAACAATCCCCCATAATAACCGATTTAAATCCAACTAATAAATTAAATTTAACATTTTTCCATAGTAACCGCCATTATAAATTATTAAAAACTAGAAGTTTCCTTAAAATTTATAAAAAATACCATTAATTCATCAAAAAACCCCATAAAAACCAATATAAATCCATCAAATAAATTAAATTTAACATTTTTCCTTAACAAAACCCCATAATAAATTATTAAAAACCAAAAATTTCCTTAAAATTTATTAAAAAAAACCATTATTTCTTCAAAAAACCCCATAAAAAACCAATTTAAATCCATCAAATAAATTAAATTTAACATTTTTCCATATTAACCCCCATTATAAATTATTAAAAACAAGAAGTTTCCTTAAAATTTATAAAAAAAAAACCATTAATTCATCAAAAAAAACCCCATAAAAACCAATTTAAATCCATCAAATAAATTAAATTTAACATTTATCCTTAACAAAACCCAATACTAAATTATTAAAAAACAAGAAATTTCCTTAAAATTTATAAAAAATACCATTTAATTCATCAAAAAACCCCATAAAAACCAATTTAAATCCATCAAATAAATTAAATTTAACATTTTTCCTTAACAAACCCCCATAATAAATTATTAAAAACCATAAATTTCCTTAAAATTTATTAAAAATACCATTAATTCATAAAAAAAACCCCATAATAACCGATTTAAATCATCAAATAATTTAAATTTAACATTTTTCCATACTAACCCCCATTATAAATTATTAAAAACTAGAAGTTTCCTTAAAATTTAATAAAAATCCTTAAAAATAACAATAATTCCTTATCAATCCCCCATAATAACCGATTTAAATCCAACTAATAAATTAAATTTAACATTTTTCCATAGTAACCGCCATTATAAATTATTAAAAACTAGAAGTTTCCTTAAAATTTATAAAAAAAAACCATTATTCATCAAAAAAACCCCATAAAAACCAATTTAAATCCATCAAATAAATTAAATTTAACATTTTTCCTTAACAAACCCCCATAATAAATTATTAAAAACCATAAATTTCCTTAAAATTTATTAAAAATACCATTAATTCATCAAAAAACCCTATAATAACCGATTTATATCCATCAAATAATTTAAATTTAACATTTTTCCATAGTAACCCCCATTATAAATTATTAAAAACTAGAAGTTTCCTTAAAATTTATAAAAAAAACCATTAATTCATCAAAAAAACCCCATAAAAACCAATTTAAATCCATCAAATAAATTAAATTTAACATTTTTCCCTTAACAAAACCCCATAATAAATTATTAAAAACCAGAAATTTCCTTAAAATTTATAAAAAATACCATTAATTCATCAAAAAAACCCCATAAAAACCAATTTAAATCCATCAAATAAATTAAATTTAACATTTTTCCTTAACAAACCCCCATAATAAATTATTAAAAACCATAAATTTCCTTAAAATTTATTAAAAATACCATTAATTCATAAAAAAAACCCCATAATAACCGATTTAAATCCATCAAATAATTTAAATTTAACATTTTTCCATACTAACCCCCATTATAAATTATTAAAAACTAGAAGTTTCCTTAAAATTTAATAAAATCCTTAAAAATAACAATAATTCCTTAACAATCCCCCATAATAACCGATTTAAATCCAACTAATAAATTAAATTTAACATTTTTCCATAGTAACCGCCATTATAAATTATTAAAAACTAGAAGTTTCCTTAAAATTTATAAAAAAAAACCATTAATTCATCAAAAAACCCCATAAAAAACCAATTTAAAATCCATCAATAAATTAAATTTAACATTTTTCCTTAACAAACCCCCATAATAAATTATTAAAAACCATAAATTTCCTTAAAATTTATTAAAAATACCATTAATTCATAAAAAAAACCCCATAATAAACCGATTTAAATCCATCAAATAATTTAAATTTAACATTTTTCCATACTAACCCCCATTATAAATTATTAAAAACTAGAAGTTTCCTTAAAATTTAATAAAAATCCTTAAAAATAACAATAATTCCTTAACAATCCCCCATAATAACCGATTTAAATCCAACTAATAAATTAAATTTAACATTTTTCCATAGTAACCGCCATTATAAATTATTAAAAACTAGAAGTTTCCTTAAAATTTATAAAAAAAAACCATTAATTCATCAAAAAACCCCATAAAAACCAATTTAAATCCATCAAATAAATTAAATTTAACATTTTTCCTTAACAAACCCCATAATAAATTATTAAAAACCATAAATTTCCTTAAAATTTATTAAAAATACCATTAATTCATCAAAAAACCCTATAATAACCGATTTATATCCATCAAATAATTTAAATTTAACATTTTTTCCATAGTAACCCCCCATTATAAATTATTAAAAACTAGAAGTTTCCTTAAAATTTATAAAAAAAAACCATTAATTCATCAAAAAAAAAAACCCCATAAAAACCAATTTAAATCCATCAAATAAATTAAATTTAACATTTTTCCTTAACAAAACCCCATAATAAATTATTAAAAACCAGAAATTTCCTTAAAATTTATAAAAAATACCATTAATTCATCAAAAAACCCCATAAAAAACCAATTTAAATCCATCAAATAAATTAAATTTAACATTTTTCCTTAACAAACCCCCATAATAAATTATTAAAAACCATAAATTTCCTTAAAATTTATTAAAAATACCATTAATTCATAAAAAAAAACCCCATAATAACCGATTTAAATCCATCAAATAATTTAAATTTAACATTTTTCCATACTAACCCCCCATTATAAATTATTAAAAACTAGAAGTTTCCTTAAAATTTAATAAAATCCTTAAAAATAACAATAATTCCTTAACAATCCCCATAATAACCGATTTAAATCCAACTAATAAATTAAATTTAACATTTTTCCATAGTAACCGCCATTATAAATTATTAAAAACTAGAAGTTTCCTTAAAATTTATAAAAAATACCATTAATTCATCAAAAAACCCCCATAAAAACCAATATAAATCCATCAAATAAATTAAATTTAACATTTTTTCCTTAACAAAACCCCATAATAAATTATTAAAAACCAGAAATTTCCTTAAAATTTATTAAAAAAAACCATTATTTCTTCAAAAAACCCCATAAAAACCAATTTAAAATCCATCAAATAAATTAAATTTAACATTTTTTCCATATTAACCCCCATTATAAATTATTAAAAACAAGAAGTTTCCTTAAAATTTATAAAAAAAAAACCATTAATTCATCAAAAAACCCCATAAAAACCAATTTAAAATCCATCAAATAAATTAAATTTAACATTTTTCCTTAACAAAACCCAATACTAAATTATTAAAACAAGAAATTTCCTTAAAATTTATAAAAAAATACCATTAATTCATCAAAAAACCCCATAAAAACCAATTTAAATCCATCAAATAAATTAAATTTAACATTTTTCCTTAACAAACCCCCATAATAAATTATTAAAAACCATAAATTTCCTTAAAATTTATTAAAAATACCATTAATTCATAAAAAAAACCCCATAATAACCGATTTAAATCCATCAAATAATTTAAATTTAACATTTTTCCATACTAACCCCCATTATAAATTATTAAAAACTAGAAGTTTCCTTAAAATTTAATAAAAATCCTTAAAAATAACAATAATTCCTTATCAATCCCCCATAATAACCGATTTAAATCCAACTAATAAATTAAATTTAACATTTTTCCATAGTAACCGCCATTATAAATTATTAAAAACTAGAAGTTTCCTTAAAATTTATAAAAAAAAACCATTAATTCATCAAAAAAAACCCCCATAAAAACCAATTTAAATCCATCAAATAAATTAAATTTAACATTTTTCCTTAACAAACCCCCATAATAAATTATTAAAAACCATAAATTTCCTTAAAATTTATTAAAAATACCATTAA
>NW_026869996.1:3988776-4113593 GCF_020882245.1 Rhopalosiphum padi | reverse complement strand
TTAACAATCCCCCATAATAACCGATTTAAATCCAACCAATTAATTAAATTTAACATTTTTCCATAGTAACCCCCATTATAAATTATTAAAAACTAGAAGTTTCCCTTAAATTTAATAAAAACCCTTAAAAATAACAATAATTCCTTAACAATCCCCCATAATAACCGATTTAAATCCAACTAATAAATTAAATTTAACATTTTTCCTTAACAAAACCCCATACTAAATTATTAAAAACCAGAAATTTCCTTAAAATTTATTAAAAATACCATTAATTCATCAAAAAACCCCATAAAAACCAATTTAAATCCATCAAATAAATTAAATTTAACATTTTTCCTTAACAAACCCCCATAATAAATTATTAAAAACCATAAATTTCCTTAAAATTTATTAAAAATACCATTAATTCATCAAAAAACCCCATAAAAACCAATTTAAATCCATCAAATGAATTAAATTTAACATTTTTCCTTTACAAAACCCCATAATAAATTATTAAAAACCAGAAATTTCCTTAAAATTTATTAAAAAAACCATTATTTCTTCAAAAAACCCCATAATAACCGATTTAAATCCAACCAATAAATTAAATTTAACATTTTTCCATAGTAACCCCCATTAAAAATTATTAAAAACTAGAAGTTTCCTTAAAATTTAATAAAAATCCTTAAAAATAACAATAATTCCTTAACAATCCCCCATAATAACCGATTTAAATCCAACCAATAAATTAAATTTAACATTTTTCCATAGTAACCCCCATTATAAATTATTAAAAACTAGAAGTTTCCTTAAAATTTAATAAAAATCCTTAAAAATAACAATAATTCCTTAACAATCCCCCATAATAACCGATTAAAATCCAACCAATAAATTAAATTTAACATTTTTCCATAGTAACCCCCATTAAAAATTATTAAAAACTAGAAGTTTCCTTAAAATTTAATAAAAATCCTTAAAAATAACAATAATTCCTTAACAATCCCCCATAATAACCGATTTAAATCCATCAAATAAATTAAATTTAACATTTTTCCTTAACAAAACCCCATACTAAATTATTAAAAACCAGAAATTTCCTTAAAATTTATTAAAAAAAACCATTATTTCTTCAAAAAACCCCATAAAAACCAATTTAAATCCATCAAATAAATTAAATTTAACATTTTTCCATAGTAACCCTCATTATAAATTATTAAAAACTAGAAGTTTCCTTAAAATTTATAAAAAAAACCATTAATTCATCAAAAAACCCCATAAAAACCAATTTAAATCCATCAAATAAATTAAATTTAACATTTTTCCATACTAACCCCCATTATAAATTATTAAAAACTAGAAGTTTCCTTAAAATTTAATAAAAATCCTTAAAAATAACAATAATTCCTTAACAATCCCCTATAATAACCGATTTAAATCCAACTAATAAATTAAATTTAACATTTTTCCATACTAACCCCCATTATAAATTATTAAAAACTAGAAGTTTCCTTAAAATTTAATAAAAATCCTTAAAAATAACAATAATTCCTTAACAATCCCCCATAATAACCGATTTAAATCCAACCAATAAATTAAATTTAACATTTTTCCATAGTAACCCCCATTAAAAATTATTAAAAACTAGAAGTTTCCTTAAAATTTAATAAAAATCCTTAAAAATAACAATAATTCCTTAACAATCCCCCATAATAACCGATTTAAATCCAACCAATAAATTAAATTTAACATTTTTCCATAGTAACCCCCATTATAAATTATTAAAAACTAGAAGTTTCCTTAAAATTTATAAAAAAAACCATTAATTCATCAAAAAACCCCATAAAAACCATTTTAAATCCATCAAATAAATTAAATTTAACATTTTTCCTTAACAAACCCCCATAATAAATTATTAAAAACCATAAATTTCCTTAAAATTTATTCAAAAATCCATTAATTCATCAAAAAACCCCATAAAAACCAATTTAAATCCATCAAATAAATTAAATTTAACATTTTTCCATACTAACCCCCATTATAAATTATTAAAAACTAGAAGTTTCCTTAAAATTTAATAAAAATCCTTAAAAATAACAATAATTCCTTAACAATCCCCCATAATAACCGATTTAAATCCAACTAATAAATTAAATTTAACATTTTTCCATAGTAACCCCCATTATAAATTATTAAAAACTAGAAGTTTCCTTAAAATTTATAAAAAAAACCATTAATTCATCAAAAAACCCCATAAAAACCAATTTAAATCCATCAAATAAATTAAATTTAACATTTTTCCATACTAACCCCCATTATAAATTATTAAAAACTAGAAGTTTCCTTAAAATTTAATAAAAATCCTTAAAAATAACAATAATTCCTTAACAAGCCCCCATAATAACCGATTTAAATCCAACCAATAAATTAAATTTAACATTTTTCCATAGTAACCCCCATTATAAATTATTAAAAACTAGAAGTTTCCTTAAAATTTATAAAAAAAAACCATTAATTCATCAAAAAACCCCATAAAAACCATTTTAAATCCATCAAATAAATTAAATTTAACATTTTTCCTTAACAAAACCCCATACTAAATTATTAAAAACCAGAAATTTCCTTAAAATTTATTCAAAAATCCATTAATTCATCAAAAAACCCCATAAAAATCAATTTAAATCCATCAAATAAATTAAATTTAACATTTTTCCTCAACAAAACCCCATAATAAATTATTAAAAATCAGAAATTTCCTTAAAATTTATTAAAAAAACCAATATTTCGTCAAAAAACCCCATAAAAACCAATTTAAATCCATCAAATAAATTAAATTTAACATTTTTCCATACTAACCCCCATTATAAATTATTAAAAACTAGAAGTTTCCTTAAATATTATAAAAAAAACCATTAATTCATCAAAAAACCCCATAAAAACCAATTTAAATCAATCAAATAAATTAAATTTAACATTTTTCCATACTAACCCCCATTATAAATTATTAAAAACTAGAAGTTTCCTTAAAATTTAATAAAAATCCTTAAAAATAACAATAATTCCTTAACAATCCCCCATAATAACCGATTTAAATCCAACTAATAAATTAAATTTAACATTTTTCCATAGTAACCCCCATTATAAATTATTAAAAACTAGAAGTTTCCTTAAAATTTATAAAAAAAACCATTAATTCATCAAAAAACCCCATAAAAACCATTTTAAATCCATCAAATAAATTAAATTTAACATTTTTCCTTAACAAAACGCCATACCAAATTATTAAAAACCAGAAATTTCCTTAAAATTTATTAAAAATACCATTAATTCATCAAAAAACCCCATAAAAACCAATTTAAATCCATCAAATAAATTAAATTTAACATTTTTCCTTAACAAACCCCCATAATAAATTATTAAAAACCATAAATTTCCTTAAAATTTATTCAAAAATCCATTAATTCATCAAAAAACCCCATAAAAATCAATTTAAATCCATCAAATAAATTAAATTTAACATTTTTCCTTAACAAAACCCCATAATAAATTATTAAAAACCAGAAATTTCCTTAAAATTTATTAAAAAAACCATTATTTCTTCAAAAAACCCCATAAAAACCAATTTAAATCCATCAAATAAATTAAATTTAACATTTTTCCATAGTAACCCCCATTATAAATTATTAAAAACTAGAAGTTTCTTTAAAATTTATAAAAAAAAACCATTAATTCATCAAAAAACCCCATAAAAACCAATTTAAATCCATCAAATAAATTAAATTTAACATTTTTCCTTAACAAACCCCCATAATAAATTATTAAAAACCATAAATTTCGTTAAAATTTATTCAAAAAACCATTAATTCATCAAAAAACCCCATAAAAACCAAATTAAATCCATCAAATAAATTAAATTTAACATTTTTCCATACTAACCCCCATTATAAATTATTAAAAACTAGAAGTTTCCTTAAAATTTATAAAAAAAAACCATTAATTAATCAAAAAACCCCATAAAAACCAATTTAAATCCATCAAATAAATTAAATTTAACATTTTTCCTTAACAAAACCCCATAATAAATTATTAAAAACCAGAAATTTCCTTAAAATTTATTAAAAAAACCATTATTTCTTCAAAAAACCCCATAAAAACCAATTTAAATCCAACCAATAAATTAAATTTAACATTTTTCCATACTAACCCCCATT
The DNA here is from genome assembly GCF_020882245.1 of Rhopalosiphum padi. NCBI lineage: Eukaryota > Metazoa > Arthropoda > Insecta > Hemiptera > Aphididae > Rhopalosiphum > Rhopalosiphum padi. Next base: position 4,109,400 of record NW_026869996.1, on the reverse strand, counting down.
ATAAATTATTAAAAACTAGAAGTTTCCTTAAAATTTATAAAAAAAACAATTAATTCATCAAAAAACCCCATAAAAACCAATTTAAATCCATCAAATAAATTAAATTTAACATTTTTCCATAGTAACCCCCATTATAAATTATTAAAAACTAGAAGTTTCCTTAAAATTTATAAAAAAAACCATTAATTCATCAAAAAACCACATAAAAACCAATTTAAATCCATCAAATAAATTAAATTTAACATTTTTCCTTAACAAAACCCCATAATAAATTATTAAAAACCAGAAATTTCCTTAAAATTTATTAAAAAAACCATTATTTCTTCAAAAAACCCCATAAAAACCAATTTAAATCCATCAAATAAATTAAATTTAACATTTTTCCATAGTAACCCCCATTATAAATTATTAAAAACTAGAAGTTTCTTTAAAATTTATAAAAAAAACCATTAATTCATCAAAAAACCCCATAAAAACCAATTTAAATCCATCAAATAAATTAAATTTAACATTTTTCCTTAACAAACCCCCATAATAAATTATTAAAAACCATAAATTTCTTTAAAATTTATAAAAAAAACCATTAATTCATCAAAAAACCCCATAAAAACCAATTTAAATCCATCAAATAAATTAAATTTAACATTTTTCCTTAACAAAACCCCATAATAAATTATTAAAAACCAGAAATTTCCTTAAAATTTATTAAAAAAACCATTATTTCTTCAAAAAACCCCATAAAAACCAATTTAAATCCATCAAATAAATTAAATTTAACATTTTTCCATAGTAACCCCCATTATAAATTATTAAAAACTAGAAGTTTCCTTAAAATTTATAAAAAAAACAATTAATTCATCAAAAAACCCCATAAAAACCAATTTAAATCCATCAAATAAATTAAATTTAACATTTTTCCATACTAACCCCCATTATAAATTATTAAAAACTAGAAGTTTCCTTAAAATTTAATAAAAATCCTTAAAAATAACAATAATTCCTTAACAATCCCCCATAATAACCGATTTAAATCCAACAAATAAATTAAATTTAACATTTTTCCATAGTAACCCCCATTATAAATTATTAAAAACTAGAAGTTTCCTTAAAATTTATAAAAAAAACCATTAATTCATCAAAAAACCCCATAAAAACCAATTTAAATCCATCAAATAAATTAAATTTAACATTTTTCCTTAACAAAACCCCATAATAAATTATTAAAAACCAGAAATTTCCTTAAAATTTATTAAAAAAACCATTATTTCTTCAAAAAACCCCATAAAAACCAATATAAATCCATCAAATAAATTAAATTTAACATTTTTCCATAGTAACCCCCATTATAAATTATTAAAAACTAGAAGTTTCTTTAAAATTTATAAAAAAAACCATTAATTCATCAAAAAACCCTATAAAAACCAATTTAAATCCATCAAATAAATTAAATTTAACATTTTTCCTTAACAAACCCCCATAATAAATTATTAAAAACCATAAATTTCGTTAAAATTTATTCAAAAAACCATTAATTCATCAAAAAACCCCATAAAAACCAAATTAAATCCATCAAATAAATTAAATTTAACATTTTTCCATACTAACCCCCATTATAAATTATTAAAAACTAGAAGTTTCCTTAAAATTTATAAAAAAAACCATTAATTCATCAAAAAACCCCATAAAAACCAATTTAAATCCATCAAATAAATTAAATTTAACATTTTTCCTTAACAAAACCCCATAATAAATTATTAAAAACCAGAAATTTCCTAAAAATTTATTAAAAAAACCATTATTTCTTCAAAAAACCCCATAAAAACCAATTTAAATCCAACCAATAAATTAAATTTAACATTTTTCCATACTAACCCCCATTATAAATTATTAAAAACTAGAAGTTTCCTTAAAATTTATAAAAAAAACATTTAATTCATCAAAAAACCCCATAAAAACCAATTTAAATCCATCAAATAAATTAAATTTAACATTTTTCCATAGTAACCCCCATTATAAATTATTAAAAACTAGAAGTTTCCTTAAAATTTATAAAAAAAACCATTAATTCATCAAAAAACCACATAAAAACCAATTTAAATCCATCAAATAAATTAAATTTAACATTTTTCCTTAACAAAACCCCATAATAAATTATTAAAAACCAGAAATTTCCTTAAAATTTATTAAAAAAACCATTATTTCTTCAAAAAACCCCATAAAAACCAATTTAAATCCATCAAATAAATTAAATTTAACATTTTTCCATAGTAACCCCCATTATAAATTATTAAAAACTAGAAGTTTCTTTAAAATTTATAAAAAAAACCATTAATTCATCAAAAAACCCCATAAAAACCAATTTAAATCCATCAAATAAATTAAATTTAACATTTTTCCTTAACAAACCCCCATAATAAATTATTAAAAACCATAAATTTCTTTAAAATTTATAAAAAAAACCATTAATTCATCAAAAAACCCCATAAAAACCAATTTAAATCCATCAAATAAATTAAATTTAACATTTTTCCTTAACAAACCCCCATAATAAATTATTAAAAACCAGAAATTTCCTTAAAATTTATTAAAAAAACCATTATTTCTTCAAAAAACCCCATAAAAACCAATATAAATCCATCAAATAAATTAAATTTAACATTTTTCCATAGTAACCCCCATTATAAATTATTAAAAACTAGAAGTTTCCTTAAAATTTATAAAAAAAACCATTAATTCATCAAAAAACCCCATAAAAACCATTTTAAATCCATCAAATAAATTAAATTTAACATTATTCCTTAACAAAACCCCATACTAAATTATTAAAAACCAGAAATTTCCTTAAAATTTATTAAAAATAACAATAATTCCTTAACAATCCCCCATAATAACCGATTTAAATCCAACTAATAAATTAAATTTAACATTTTTCCATACTAACCCCCATTATACATTATTAAAAACTAGAAGTTTCCTTAAAATTTAATAAAAATCCTTAAAAATAACAATAATTCCTTAACAATCCCCCATAATAACCGATTTAAATCCAACCAATTAATTAAATTTAACATTTTTCCATAGTAACCCCCATTATAAATTATTAAAAACTAGAAGTTTCCTTAAAATTTAATAAAAACCCTTAAAAATAACAATAATTCCTTAACAATCCCCCATAATAACCGATTTAAATCCAACTAATAAATTAAATTTAACATTTTTCCTTAACAAAACCCCATACTAAATTATTAAAAACCAGAAATTTCCTTAAAATTTATTAAAAATACCATTAATTCATCAAAAAACCCCATAAAAACCAATTTAAATCCATCAAATAAATTAAATTTAACATTTTTCCTTAACAAACCCCCATAATAAATTATTAAAAACCATAAATTTCCTTAAAATTTATTCAAAAATCCATTAATTCATCAAAAAACCCCATAAAAATCAATTTAAATCCATCAAATAAATTAAATTTAACATTTTTCCTCAACAAAACCCCATATTAATTATTAAAAATCAGAAATTTCCTTAAGATTTATTAAAAAAACCATTATTTCGTCAAAAAACCCCATAAAAACCAATTTAAATCCATCAAATAAATTAAATTTAACATTTTTCCTTAACAAACCCCCATAATAAATTATTAAAAACCATAAATTTCGTTAAAATTTATTCAAAAAACCATTAATTCATCAAAAAACCCCATAAAAACCAAATTAAATCCATCAAATAAATTAAATTTAACATTTTTCCATACTAACCCCCATTATAAATTATTAAAAACTAGAAGTTTCCTTAAAATTTATAAAAAAAACCATTAATTCATCAAAAAACCCCATAAAAACCAATTTAAATCCATCAAATAAATTAAATTTAACATTTTTCCATAGTAACCCCCATTATAAATTATTAAAAACTAGAAGTTTCCTTAAAATTTATAAAAAAAAACCATTAATTCATCAAAAAACCCCATAAAAACCATTTTAAATCCATCAAATAAATTAAATTTAACATTTTTCCTTAACAAAACCCCATACTAAATTATTAAAAACCAGAAATTTCCTTAAAATTTATTAAAAATAACAATAATTCCTTAACAATCCCCCATAATAACCGATATAAATCCAACTAATAAATTAAATTTAACATTTTTCCATACTAACCCCCATTATACATTATTAAAAACTATAAGTTTCCTTAAAATTTAATAAAAATCCTTAAAAATAACAATAATTCCTTAACAATCCCCCATAATAACCGATTTAAATCCAACCAATTAATTAAATTTAACATTTTTCCATAGTAACCCCCATTATAAATTATTAAAAACTAGAAGTTTCCCTTAAATTTAATAAAAACCCTTAAAAATAACAATAATTCCTTAACAATCCCCCATAATAACCGATTTAAATCCAACTAATAAATTAAATTTAACATTTTTCCTTAACAAAACCCCATACTAAATTATTAAAAACCAGAAATTTCCTTAAAATTTATTCAAAAATCCATTAATTCATCAAAAAACCCCATAAAAATCAATTTAAATCCATCAAATAAATTAAATTTAACATTTTTCCTCAACAAAACCCCATATTAATTATTAAAAATCAGAAATTTCCTTAAAATTTATTAAAAAAACCATTATTTCGTCAAAAAACCCCATAAAAACCAATTTAAATCCATCAAATAAATTAAATTTAACATTTTTCCATACTAACCCCCATTATAAATTATTAAAAACTAGAAGTTTCCTAAAAATTTATAAAAAAAACAATTAATTCATCAAAAAACCCCATAAAAACCAATTTAAATCCATCAAATAAATTAAATTTAACAATTTTTCCATAGTAACACCCATTATAAATTATTAAAAACTAGAAGTTTCCTTAAAATTTAATAAAAATCCTTAAAAATAACAATAATTCCTTAACAATCCCCCATAATAACCGATTTAAATCCAACTAATAAATTAAATTTAACATTTTTCCATAGTAACCCCCATTATAAATTATTAAAAACTAGAAGTTTCCTTAAAATTTATAAAAAAAACCATTAATTCATCAAAAAACCCCATAAAAACCATTTTAAATCCATCAAATAAATTAAATTTAACATTTTTCCTTAACAAAACCCCATACTAAATTATTAAAAACCAGAAATTTCCTTAAAATTTATTAAAAATAACAATAATTCCTTAACAATCCCCCATAATAACCGATTTAAATCCAACTAATAAATTAAATTTAACATTTTTCCATACTAACCCCCATTATACATTATTAAAAACTAGAAGTTTCCTTAAAATTTAATAAAAATCCTTAAAAATAACAATAATTCCTTAACAATCCCCCATAATAACCGATTTAAATCCAACCAATTAATTAAATTTAACATTTTTCCATAGTAACCCCCATTATAAATTATTAAAAACTAGAAGTTTCCTTAAAATTTAATAAAAACCCTTAAAAATAACAATAATTCCTTAACAATCCCCCATAATAACCGATTTAAATCCAACTAATAAATTAAATTTAACATTTTTCCTTAACAAAACCCCATACTAAATTATTAAAAACCAGAAATTTCCTTAAAATTTATTAAAAATACCATTAATTCATCAAAAAACCCCATAAAAACCAATTTAAATCCATCAAATAAATTAAATTTAACATTTTTCCTTAACAAACCCCCATAATAAATTATTAAAAACCATAAATTTCCTTAAAATTTATTCAAAAATCCATTAATTCATCAAAAAACCCCATAAAAATCAATTTAAATCCATCAAATAAATTAAATTTAACATTTTTCCTCAACAAAACCCCATATTAATTATTAAAAATCAGAAATTTCCTTAAAATTTATTAAAAAAACCATTATTTCGTCAAAAAACCCCATAAAAACCAATTTAAATCCATCAAATAAATTAAATTTAACATTTTTCCATACTAACCCCCATTATAAATTATTAAAAACTAGAAGTTTCCTAAAAATTTATAAAATAAACAATTAATTCATCAAAAAACCCCATAAAAACCAATTTAAATCCATCAAATAAATTAAATTTAACAATTTTTCCATAGTAACACCCATTATAAATTATTAAAAACTAGAAGTTTCCTTAAAATTTAATAAAAATCCTTAAAAATAACAATAATTCCTTAACAATCCCCCATAATAACCGATTTAAATCCAACTAATAAATTAAATTTAACATTTTTCCATAGTAACCCCCATTATAAATTATTAAAAACTAGAAGTTTCCTTAAAATTTATAAAAAAAACCATTAATTCATCAAAAAACCCCATAAAAACCATTTTAAATCCATCAAATAAATTAAATTTAACATTTTTCCTTAACAAAACCCCATACTAAATTATTAAAAACCAGAAATTTCCTTAAAATTTATTAAAAATAACAATAATTCCTTAACAATCCCCCATAATAACCGATTTAAATCCAACTAATAAATTAAATTTAACATTTTTCCATACTAACCCCCATTATACATTATTAAAAACTAGAAGTTTCCTTAAAATTTAATAAAAATCCTTAAAAATAACAATAATTCCTTAACAATCCCCCATAATAACCGATTTAAATCCAACCAATTAATTAAATTTAACATTTTTCCATAGTAACCCCCATTATAAATTATTAAAAACTAGAAGTTTCCTTAAAATTTAATAAAAACCCTTAAAAATAACAATAATTCCTTAACAATCCCCCATAATAACCGATTTAAATCCAACTAATAAATTAAATTTAACATTTTTCCTTAACAAAACCCCATACTAAATTATTAAAAACCAGAAATTTCCTTAAAATTTATTAAAAATACCATTAATTCATCAAAAAACCCCATAAAAACCAATTTAAATCCATCAAATAAATTAAATTTAACATTTTTCCTTAACAAACCCCCATAATAAATTATTAAAAACCATAAATTTCCTTAAAATTTATTCAAAAATCCATTAATTCATCAAAAAACCCCATAAAAATCAATTTAAATCCATCAAATAAATTAAATTTAACATTTTTCCTCAACAAAACCCCATATCTTCTATTATATAAAAATAAGTCCGGTTTTCCTCCCTGACGCTATAACTCCAGAACGCACGAACCGATTTCCACGGTTTTGCATTCGTTGGAAAGGTCTTGGGCTCCGTGAGGTTTATAGCAAAGAAAATTCTGGAAAATTCAGGAAAAATTCAACAGAAAAGTGGGGAAATCGTTTTTCACATACAGCGCCATCTATTATACATAGCATGTACTTCAAACCAATAGCAACGGTGCGTGATAAAGTGTGTGACAGATATCATTATTCTCTGTTCAGTTAATTTCATTTATTGTAAATTATATGGATCGTGCATTTGAAGTTAAATTCAACACTATGTCCATAGTCCAAAATGCCTAGAGAACGACGTGCGAACATCGGCCGCCGCACAAGACATGCAAGCCAGCAACAAGTCTATTCAAGGAACTTAAGAGAAGAAAGACAAAATATAATAAGAGAAAATGACCGATTGAGACATCGCGTGAGCACACGAAGATCATTGGCATCATACAATCGCTTGGCATTCCAATATGATCCCACTGCGAACTACAGTGATGATGAAAATTTGGATATTGGACGAATGACGACTATATGCCGATATTGCAATGCGGTAAAGTTCAAAAGAGAAACGGTTGGATTGTGCTGCGCAAGTGGAAAAGTCAAACTGGATCCATTACTTACACCACCACAGCCACTGAAAACATTGTTTGATGGAAGTGATCCCGATTCCAGCCATTTTCTTCAACACATCCTTGAATACAATAACTGCTTTCGCATGACTTCCTTTGGAGCTAATATCATTCGAGAAGGCGGCTTCATGCCGACTTGCAAGGTAAAAGATACAACACACATAACCAACACATAATTGCAACACATAACAACTTCATATACACCACACACTACACCATCACACGATTTACAATGTATTCATGAACAAATTTTAATGATTATTTGCAATTACAGATACAAGGTCAAATATATCATTTGCATGGTTCAATGGTGCCAACACCAGATGAACCGCATCAATTTCTGCAAATATATTTCATTTCGTCGATGGTGGATCAGCTGAACGTGCGGTGCAATATACAGGGAGCACAACAGTTAAAGAGACGAATTATTGAACAGTTGCAAGCATTTTTTCACGCTAATAATGCTGTGGTTAATATGTTCAAAACAGCATTGGAACGAATGCCATCGGATACGCACAAATTTGTCATAAGAGCGGATTGTACTCCGACAGGTGAACATGTGCGAAGATTCAATGCACCCACCGTTAATGATGTTGCTGCAATTATTGTTGGCGATCCAACTAAATCACGAGACATTGTCGTTCAGCGAAGAAGCAATATCATGCATCGTGTAAACGAGACACATCGTTTGTACGATGCGTTACAATATCCAATCATTTATTGGCAAGGGCAAGACGGATACGACATCACGTTGAAGATGGTCGATCCAATTACAGGTACAATATTCACACACTAATTATTTCCATTATTACTTTTATTGGTTTCCATTAACAATTCATTTAATTTTGCATTTTCAGGAGTATCAACGAATAATAAAAATCTAAGCGCAATGAATTACTATGCGTATCGTATGATGATTCGTACACATGAGGAGAATGTCATTCTGAAGTGCGGTCGGCTATTCCAGCAATTCGCTGTTGACATGTATGTCAAAGTCGAGACCGAACGTTTAGCGTTCATCAGATTCAATCAGCCAAAGCTACGATCTGAGGACTATATACACTTGCGTGATGCTATTCATTCAGATGGTGATGTTCAGAATATTGGACGACTGACGATTCTCCCATCAACTTATATCGGAAGCCCACGCCACATGCACGAATACGCTCAAGACGCTATGACGTACGTGCGAAATTATGGAACTCCGGATTTATTTATTACGGTCACATGCAATCCGAAGTGGACGGAAATTGAACGCGAGTTGGAACCGGGTCAAAAACCGCAAGATCGCCATGACATAATCGCCAGAGTATTTCAGCAAAAACTCAAGGTTATGATGGATGTGCTTACTAAGTATCGAGTTTTTGGTGACACACGTTGTTATATGTACTCGGTGGAATGGCAGAAGCGTGGACTACCGCATGCTCATATCCTAATTTGGTTGCTGAACAAATTACATTCAAATGAAGTGGATGACATCATATCAGCTGAAATTCCTGATCCAGTCACTGATCCCCGTCTACACGACATTGTGACGACACAGATGGTGCATGGACCGTGCGGTGCATTAAATCCATTATCGCCTTGCATGGCTGATGGAAAGTGCACAAAACGATATCCGCGACCGTTAGTTGCTGAAACAGTCACAGGGAACGATGGATATCCAGTTTATCGTCGGCGTTCAAAAGAAGATAACGGTCGAACTATCAAAGTTAAAGTTCAAAATCAAGAGATTGAGATCGGAAATGAATTCATTGTACCATATTGCCCGCTGCTATCACGAATTTTCGAAACACATGCAAACGTTGAGAGTTGTCATTCGGCCAAATCAATCAAATATTTGTGCAAGTACGTCACAAAAGGCAGCGACATGGCTGTGTTTGGTATTGCGTCGGAAAATGTGAATGACGAAATCAGCAACTTCCAAATGGGCAGATACGTCAGTACTAATGAAGCACTGTGGCGATTATTGTCATTTCAAATTCATGAAAGATATCCCACAGTTGTACATTTAGCAGTGCATTTGGAAAATGGCCAAAGAGTTTACTTCACTGAGGCTAATGCGGCACAACGAGCTGAGAGACCACCATCGACAACATTGACTAGCTTCTTTGCAATGTGTGAAGCAGATCCATTCGCAGCGACGCTGATGTACGTTGAAATGCCCAAGTATTACACTTGGAATCAATCAACAAAGAAATTCCAACGTCGCAAACAAGGAACCCCAGTTCCAGACTGGCCACAGGTGTTTTCAACTGATGCACTAGGTCGTATGTACACTGTTCATCCTAGAAACGATGAATGTTTTTATTTGCGACTGCTGTTAGTAAATGTACGTGGACCGAAATCATTTGCGCATTTGAAAACTGTGAATGGCCACCAATGCCAAACATATCGAGAAGCATGTCAACTATTGGGTTTGCTGGAGAACGATTCTCATTGGGATTTAACACTTGCAGATTCAGTTGTTTCATCAAATGCGTACCAAATACGAACGCTGTTCGCAATTATCATCACCACATGTTTTCCTTCACAACCAATTCAGTTATGGAACAAATACAAAGACGCCATATGTGAAGATATCTTGCATCGCTTGCGTATTCAAACGAATAATCCTGACATCCAAATAACCGATGAAATCTACAATGAAGGATTGATTCTGATTGAGGATCAATGCTTGACTATTGCAAACAAGCTACTGATTGAAGTAGGAATGATTGCGCCAAATCGATCGATGCACGATGCATTCAACCAAGAATTAAATCGAGAGCTGCAATACAATGTTGATACATTGCAGGAATTCGTTAGAAATAATGTTCCGTTGCTGAATGAACAGCAAAAACAAGTATACAAAACATTAATGCAAGCGGTGGACAATAATACTGGTGGTCTATTCTTCCTGGATGCACCTGGAGGAACAGGGAAAACATTTGTCATTTCATTGATTTTGGCCACTATTCGATCAAGATGTGACATAGCTTTGGCGTTAGCATCATCTGGAATTGCGGCGACTCTTCTAGATGGCGGTCGTACTGCACATTCTGCGCTTAAGTTGCCACTCAATTTAAACACAATTGATACTCCAACGTGCAATATTTCCCGATCCAGTGCAATTGGAAAATTGTTAATGCAATGCAAGCTCATTGTTTGGGATGAGTGCACAATGGCACATAAGAAATCACTTGAAGCACTTAACTTCACACTGAAGGATCTTCGGAGAAATAACAACATCTTTGGCGGCTTGATGATATTGTTGGCATGCGATTTCAGGCAGACGTTGCCAGTAGTTCCCCGTGGAACGCCTGCAGATGAATTGAATGCTTGCCTAAAGGCATCACCTTTATGGAATAACGTAAAAACATTATCGCTAACCACTAATATGAGAGTTCAACTTCAAAATGATCAAAGTGCTGCACAATTTTCCAAACAATTGTTAGATCTTGGAAATGGAAAAGTCCCAGTTGATGCGACATCTGGATTAATTACTCTTACCAACGACTTTTGCCGATTTGTAGACACTCAATTAGTTCTTATTGAAAATGTTTTCCCAAACATTAGTGAGAATTATAAGAATTATGCTTGGTTAAGTCAACGAGCAATTCTTGCAGCAAAGAATAATGATGTCCACGCACTGAATTTCACCATTCAATCAAAAATTGCTGGCGATTTGGTGACATACAAATCCGTTGATTCAATAACAAATCCCGATGATGTAGTAAATTATCCAACGGAGTTTTTGAACTCTCTGGAGATACCAGACACAGGTACAGTTATTTTGATACTGCGTAATTTGAATCCACCGCGACTTTGCAACGGTACTCGACTTTCGGTAAAGAGACTTATGCCGAATTTAATTGAGGCAACCATTATTAACGGAAAGTACGCAGGTGAAAATGTATGTATTCCTCGAATACCAATGATTCCGACTGATCTTCCGTTTGACTTCAAACGATTGCAATTCCCAGTTCGCCTTGCGTTCGCAATGACAATTAATAAGTCGCAAGGCCAATCGCTTAGTGTTTGCGGGATAAATTTGGAAAATCATTGTTTTTCACATGGACAGTTATACGTTGCGTGTTCACGAGTTGGGAAACCATCCGCTTTGTTTGTGTTAACGTCAGACCAAAAAACAAAAAATGTGGTTTACCAAAGAGCACTACAATGAAACAATTAAATAACACTTCATTTTAGTAGGTAATTGAAATGAATTTATTACTGTTGTGAAATGAAATAAATATTTTCCTTTTCAAATATATAACAAAAAAATTTTTTTTTCTTTATCTTTTAATCACCAAACGAAATGTTACATAAAACGAATCTGGTGGCGAAACGGAGTTCACCGGGTCTGCTAGTTAATTATTAAAAATCAGAAATTTCCTTAAAATTTATTAAAAAAACCATTATTTCGTCAAAAAACCCCATAAAAACCAATTTAAATCCATCAAATAAATTAAATTTAACATTTTTCCATACTAACCCCCATTATAAATTATTAAAAACTAGAAGTTTCCTTAAAATTTAATAAAAATCCTTAAAAATAACAATAATTCCTTAACAATCCCCCATAATAACCGATTTAAATCCAACCAATAAATTAAATTTAACATTTTTCCATAGTAACCCCCATTATAAATTATTAAAAACTAGAAGTTTCCTTAAAATTTATAAAAAAAACCATTAATTCATCAAAAAACCCCATAAAAACCATTTTAAATCCATCAAATAAATTAAATTTAACATTTTTCCTTAACAAAACCCCATACTAAATTATTAAAAACCAGAAAATTCCTTAAAATTTATTAAAAATACCATTAATTCATCAAAAAACCCCATAAAAACCAATTTAAATCCATCAAATAAATTAAATTTAACATTTTTCCTTAACAAACCCCCATAATAAATTATTAAAAACCATAAATTTCCTTAAAATTTATTAAAAAAACCATTATTTCGTCAAAAAAACCCCATAATAACCAATTTAAATCCATCAAATAAATTAAATTTAACATTTTTCCATACTAACCCCCATTATAAATTATTAAAAACTAGAAGTTTCCTTAAAATTTATAAAAAAAACAATTAATTCATCAAAAAACCCCATAAAAACCAATTTAAATCCATCAAATAAATTAAATTTAACATTTTTCGATACTAATCCCCATTATAAATTATTAAAAACTATAAGTTTCCTTAAAATTTAATAAAAATCCTTAAAAATAACAATAATTCCTTAACAATCCCCCATAATAACCGATTTAAATCCAACAAATAAATTAAATTTAACATTTTTCCATAGTAACCCCCATTATAAATTATTAAAAACTAGAAGTTTCCTTAAAATTTATAAAAAAAACCATTAATTCATCAAAAAACCCCATAAAAACCAATTTAAATCCATCAAATAAATTAAATTTAACATTTTTCCTTAACAAAACTCCATAATAAATTATTAAAAACCAGAAATTTCCTTAAAATTTATTAAAAAAAACCATTATTTCTTCAAAAAACCCCATAAAAACCAATTTAAATCCATCAAATAAATTAAATTTAACATTTTTCCATAGTAACCCCCATTATAAATTATTAAAAACTAGAAGTTTCCTTAAAATTTATAAAAAAAACCATTAATTCATCAAAAAACCCCATAAAAACCATTTTAAATCCATCAAATAAATTAAATTTAACATTATTCCTTAACAAAACCCCATACTTAATTATTAAAAAACCAGAAATTTCCTTAAAATTTATTAAAAATAACAATAATTCCTTAACAATCCCCCATAATAACCGATTTAAATCCAACTAATAAATTAAATTTAACATTTTTCCATACTAACCCCCATTATACATTATTAAAAACTAGAAGTTTCCTTAAAATTTAATAAAAATCCTTAAAAATAACAATAATTCCTTAACAATCCCCCATAATAACCGATTTAAATCCAACCAATTAATTAAATTTAACATTTTTCCATAGTAACCCCCATTATAAATTATTAAAAACTAGAAGTTTCCTTAAAATTTAATAAAAACCCTTAAAAATAACAATAATTCCTTAACAATCCCCCATAATAACCGATTTAAATCCAACTAATAAATTAAATTTAACATTTTTCCTTAACAAAACCCCATACTAAATTATTAAAAACCAGAAATTTCCTTAAAATTTATTAAAAAAACCATTATTTCGTCAAAAAACCCCATAAAAACCAATTTAAATCCATCAAATAAATTAAATTTAACATTTTTCCATACTTACCCCCATTATAAATTATTAAAAACTAGAAGTTTCCTAAAAATTTATAAAAAAAACAATTAATTCATCAAAAAACCCCATAAAAACCAATTTAAATCCATCAAATAAATTAAATTTAACAATTTTTCCATAGTAACACCCATTATAAATTATTAAAAACTAGAAGTTTCCTTAAAATTTAATAAAAATCCTTAAAAATAACAATAATTCCTTAACAATCCCCCATAATAACCGATTTAAATCCAACCAATAAATTAAATTTAACATTTTTCCATAGTAACCCCCATTATAAATTATTAAAAACTAGAAGTTTCCTTAAAATTTATAAAAAAAACCATTAATTCATCAAAAAACCCCATAAAAACCAATTTAAATCCATCAAATAAATTAAATTTAACATTTTTTCCTCAACAAAACCCCATAATAAATTATTAAAAACCAGAAATTTCCTTAAAATTTATTAAAAATACCATTAATTCATAAAAAAAACCCCATAATAACCGATTTAAATCCATCAAATAAATTAAATTTAACATTTTTCATACTAACCCCCATTATAAATTATTAAAAACTAGAAGTTTCCTTAAAATTTATAAAAAAAACCATTAATTCATCAAAAAACCCCATAAAAACCATTTTAAATCCATCAAATAAATTAAATTTAACATTATTCCTTAACAAAACCCCATACTTAATTATTAAAAACCAGAAATTTCCTTAAAATTTATTAAAAATAACAATAATTCCTTAACAATCCCCCATAATAACCGATTTAAATCCAACTAATAAATTAAATTTAACATTTTTCCATACTAACCCCCATTATACATTATTAAAAACTAGAAGTTTCCTTAAAATTTAATAAAAATCCTTAAAAATAACAATAATTCCTTAACAATCCCCCATAATAACCGATTTAAATCCAACCAATTAATTAAATTTAACATTTTTCCATAGTAACCCCCATTATAAATTATTAAAAACTAGAAGTTTCCTTAAAATTTAATAAAAACCCTTAAAAATAACAATAATTCCTTAACAATCCCCCATAATAACCGATTTAAATCCAACTAATAAATTAAATTTAACATTTTTCCTTAACAAAACCCCATACTAAATTATTAAAAACCAGAAATTTCCTTAAAATTTATTAAAAAAACCATTATTTCGTCAAAAAACCCCATAAAAACCAATTTAAATCCATCAAATAAATTAAATTTAACATTTTTCCATACTTACCCCCATTATAAATTATTAAAAACTAGAAGTTTCCTAAAAATTTATAAAAAAAACAATTAATTCATCAAAAAACCCCATAATAACCGATTTAAATCCATCAAATAATTTAAATTTAACATTTTTCCATACTAACCCCCATTATAAATTATTAAAAACTAGAAGTTTCCTTAAAATTTAATAAAAATCCTTAAAAATAACAATAATTCCTTAACAATCCCCGATAATAACCGATTTAAATCCATCAAATAAATTAAATTTAACATTTTTCCATACTAACCCCCATTATAAATTATTAAAAACTAGAATTTTCCTTAAAATTTAATAAAAATCCTTAAAAATAACAATAATTCCTTAACAATCCCCCATAATGACCGATTTAAATCCAACTAATAAATTAAATTTAACATTTTTCCATAGTAACCGCCATTATAAATTATTAAAAACTAGAAGTTTCCTTAAAATTTATAAAAAAAACCATTAATTCATCAAAAAACCCCATAAAAACCAATTTAAATCCATCAAATAAATTAAATTTAACATTTTTCCTTAACAAACCCCCATAATAAATTATTAAAAACCATAAATTTCCTTAAAATTTATTCAAAAATCCATTAATTCATCAAAAAACCCCATAAAAATCAATTTAAATCCATCAAATAAATTAAATTTAACATTTTTCCTCAACAAAACCCCATAATAAATTATTAAAAACCAGAAATTTCCTTAAAATTTATTAAAAATACCATTAATTCATCAAAAAACCCCATAATAACCGATTTAAATCCATCAAATAATTTAAATTTAACATTTTTCCATACTAACCCCCATTATAAATTATTAAAAACTAGAAGTTTCCTTAAAATTTAATAAAAATCCTTAAAAATAACAATAATTCCTTAACAATCCCCGATAATAACCGATTTAAATCCAACTAATAAATTAAATTTAACATTTTTCCATAGTAACCCCCATTATAAATTATTAAAAACTAGAAGTTTCCTTAAAATTTATAAAAAAAACCATTAATTCATCAAAAAACCCCATAAAAACCGATTTAAATCCAACTAATAAATTAAATTTAACATTTTTCCATAGTAACCCCCATTATAAATTATTAAAAACTAGAAGTTTCCTTAAAATTTATAAAAAAAACCATTAATTCATCAAAAAACCCCATAAAAACCAATTTAAATCCATCAAATAAATTAAATTTAACATTTTTCCTTAACAAACCCCCATAATAAATTATTAAAAAACATAAATTTCCTTAAAATTTATTCAAAAATCCATTAATTCATCAAAAAACCCCATAAAAATCAATTTAAATCCATCAAATAAATTAAATTTAACATTTTTCCTCAACAAAACCCCATAATAAATTATTAAAAACCAGAAATTTCCTTAAAATTTATTAAAAAATCCATTATTTCGTCAAAAAAACCCCATAAAAACCAATTTAAATCCATCAAATACATTAAATTTAACATTTTTCCATAGTAACCCCCATTATAAATTATTAAAAACTAGAAGTTTCCTTAAAATTTATAAAAAAAACCATTAATTCATCAAAAAACCCCATAAAAACCATTTTAAATCCATCAAATAAATTAAATTTAACATTATTCCTTAACAAAACCCCATAATAAATTATTAAAAACCAGAAATTTCCTTAAAATTTATTAAAAAAACCATTATTTCTTCAAAAAACCCCATAAAAACCAATTTAAATCCATCAAATAAATTAAATTTAACATTTTTCCATAGTAACCCCCATTATAAATTATTAAAAACTAGAAGTTTCCTTAAAATTTATAAAAAAAAAACCATTAATTCATCAAAAAACCCCATAAAAACCAATTTAAATCCATCAAATAAATTAAATTTACCATTTTTCCTTAACAAAACCCAATACTAAATTATTAAAAACCAGAAATTTCCTTAAAATTTATAAAAAATACCATTAATTCATCAAAAAACCCCATAAAAACCAATTTAAATCCATCAAATAAATTAAATTTAACATTTTTCCATAGTAACCGCCATTATAAATTATTAAAAACTAGAAGTTTCCTTAAAATTTATAAAAAAAAACCATTAATTCATCAAAAAACCCCATAAAAACCAATTTAAATCAATCAAATAAATTAAATTTAACATTTTTCCTTAACAAACCCCCATAATAAATTATTAAAAACCAGAAATTTCCTTAAAATTTATTAAAAAAACCATTATTTCATCAAAAAACCCCATAAAAACCAATTTAAATCCATCAAATAAATTAAATTTAACATTTTTCCTTAACAAAACCCCATAATAAATTATTAAAAACCAGAAATTTCCTTAAAATTTATTCAAAAAACCATTAATTCATCAAAAATCCCCATAAAAACCAATTTAAATCCATCAAATAAATTAAATTTAACATTTTTTCTCAACAAAACCCCATAATAAATTATTAAAAACCAGAAATTTCCTTAAAATTTATTAAAAATACTATTAATTCATCAAAAAACCCCATAATAACCGATTTAAATCCATCAAATAAATTAAATTTAACATTTTTCTATACTAACCCCCATAATAAATTATTAAAAAACAAGAAATTTCCTTAAAATTTATTAAAAAAACCATTATTTCATCAAAAAACCCCATAAAAACCAATTTAAATCCATCAAATAAATTAAATTTAAAATTTTTCCTTAACAAAACCCCATAATAAATTATTAAAAACCAGAAATTTCCTTAAAATTTATTCAAAAAACCATTAATTCATCAAAAAACCCCATAAAAACCAATTTAAATCAATCAAATAAATTAAATTTAACATTTTTCCTCAACAAAACCCCATAATAAATTATTAAAAACCAGAAATTTCCTTAAAATTTATTAAAAATACCATTAATTCATAAAAAAAACCCCATAATAACCGATTTAAATCCATCAAATAAATTAAATTTAACATTTTTCATACTAACCCCCATTATAAATTATTAAAAACTAGAAGTTTCCTTAAAATTTATAAAAAAAACCATTAATTCATCAAAAAACCCCATAAAAACCATTTTAAATCCATCAAATAAATTAAATTTAACATTATTCCTTAACAAAACCCCATACTTAATTATTAAAAACCAGAAATTTCCTTAAAATTTATTAAAAATAACAATAATTCCTTAACAATCCCCCATAATAACCGATTTAAATCCAACTAATAAATTAAATTTAACATTTTTCCATACTAACCCCCATTATACATTATTAAAAACTAGAAGTTTCCTTAAAATTTAATAAAAATCCTTAAAAATAACAATAATTCCTTAACAATCCCCCATAATAACCGATTTAAATCCAACCAATTAATTAAATTTAACATTTTTCCATAGTAACCCCCATTATAAATTATTAAAAACTAGAAGTTTCCTTAAAATTTAATAAAAACCCTTAAAAATAACAATAATTCCTTAACAATCCCCCATAATAACCGATTTAAATCCAACTAATAAATTAAATTTAACATTTTTCCTTAACAAAACCCCATACTAAATTATTAAAAACCAGAAATTTCCTTAAAATTTATTAAAAAAACCATTATTTCGTCAAAAAACCCCATAAAAACCAATTTAAATCCATCAAATAAATTAAATTTAACATTTTTCCATACTTACCCCCATTATAAATTATTAAAAACTAGAAGTTTCCTAAAAATTTATAAAAAAAACAATTAATTCATCAAAAAACCCCATAATAACCGATTTAAATCCATCAAATAATTTAAATTTAACATTTTTCCATACTAACCCCCATTATAAATTATTAAAAACTAGAAGTTTCCTTAAAATTTAATAAAAATCCTTAAAAATAACAATAATTCCTTAACAATCCCCGATAATAACCGATTTAAATCCAACTAATAAATTAAATTTAACATTTTTCCATAGTAACCCCCATTATAAATTATTAAAAACTAGAAGTTTCCTTAAAATTTATAAAAAAAAACCATTAATTCATCAAAAAACCCCATAAAAACCGATTTAAATCCAACTAATAAATTAAATTTAACATTTTTCCATAGTAACCCCCATTATAAATTATTAAAAACTAGAAGTTTCCTTAAAATTTATAAAAAAAACCATTAATTCATCAAAAAACCCCATAAAAACCATTTTAAATCCATCAAATAAATTAAATTTAACATTTTTCCTTAACAAACCCCCATAATAAATTATTAAAAACCAGAAATTTCCTTAAAATTTATTAAAAATACTATTATTTCATCAAAAAACCCCATAAAAACCAATTTAAATCCATCAAATAAATTAAATTTAACATTTTTCCTTAACAAAACCCCATAATAAATTATTAAAAACCAGAAATTTCCTTAAAATTTATTCAAAAAACCATTAATTCATCAAAAAACCCCATAAAAACCAATTTAAATCCATCAAATAAATTAAATTTAACATTTTTTCTCAACAAAACCCCATAATAAATTATTAAAAACCAGAAATTTCCTTAAAATTTATTAAAAATACTATTAATTCATCAAAAAACCCCATAATAACCGATTTAAATCCATCAAATAAATTAAATTTAACATTTTTCTATACTAACCCCCATAATAAATTATTAAAAAACAAGAAATTTCCTTAAAATTTATTAAAAAAACCATTATTTCATCAAAAAACCCCATAAAAACCAATTTAAATCCATCAAATAAATTAAATTTAACATTTTTCCTTAACAAAACCCCATAATAAATTATTAAAAACCAGAAATTTCCTTAAAATTTATTCAAAAAACCATTAATTCATCAAAAAACCCCATAAAAACCAATTTAAATCAATCAAATAAATTAAATTTAACATTTTTCCTCAACAAAACCCCATAATAAATTATTAAAAACCAGAAATTTCCTTAAAATTTATTAAAAATACCATTAATTCATAAAAAAACCACATAATAACCGATTTAAATCCATCAAATAAATTAAATTTAACATTTTTCATACTAACCCCCATTATAAATTATTAAAAACTAGAATTTTCCTTAAAATTTAATAAAAATCCTTAAAAATAACAATAATTCCTTAACAATCCCTCATAATGACCGATTTAAATCCAACTAATAAATTAAATTTAACATTTTTCCATAGTAACCGCCATTATAAATTATTAAAAACTAGAAGTTTCCTTAAAATTTATAAAAAAAACCATTAATTCATCAAAAAACCCCATAAAAACCAATTTAAATCCATCAAATAAATTAAATTTAACATTTTTCCTTAACAAACCCCCATAATAAATTATTAAAAACCATAAATTTCCTTAAAATTTATTCAAAAATCCATTAATTCATCAAAAAACCCCATAAAAATCAATTTAAATCCATCAAATAAATTAAATTTAACATTTTTCCTCAACAAAACCCCATAATAAATTATTAAAAACCAGAAATTTCCTTAAAATTTATTAAAAATACCATTAATTCATCAAAAAACCCCATAATAACCGATTTAAATCCATCAAATAATTTAAATTTAACATTTTTCCATACTAACCCCCATTATAAATTATTAAAAACTAGAAGTTTCCTTAAAATTTAATAAAAATCCTTAAAAATAACAATAATTCCTTAACAATCCCCGATAATAACCGATTTAAATCCAACTAATAAATTAAATTTAACATTTTTCCATAGTAACCCCCATTATAAATTATTAAAAACTAGAAGTTTCCTTAAAATTTATAAAAAAAACCATTAATTCATCAAAAAACCCCATAAAAACCGATTTAAATCCAACTAATAAATTAAATTTAACATTTTTCCATAGTAATCCCCATTATAAATTATTAAAAACCAGAAATTTCCTTAAAATTTATTAAAAATACCATTAATTCATCAAAAAACCCCATAAAAACCAATTTAAATCCATCAAATAAATTAAATTTAACATTTTTCCTTAACAAACCCCCATAATAAATTATTAAAAACCATAAATTTCCTTAAAATTTATTCAAAAATCCATTAATTCATCAAAAAACCCCATAAAAATCAATTTAAATCCATCAAATAAATTAAATTTAACATTTTTTCTCAACAAAACCCCATAATAAATTATTAAAAACCAGAAATTTCCTTAAAATTTATTAAAAATACTATTAATTCATCAAAAAACCCCATAATAACCGATTTAAATCCATCAAATAAATTAAATTTAACATTTTTCTATACTAACCCCCATAATAAATTATTAAAAAACAAGAAATTTCCTTAAAATTTATTAAAAAAACCATTATTTCATCAAAAAACCCCATAAAAACCAATTTAAATCCATCAAATAAATTAAATTTAACATTTTTCCTTAACAAAACCCCATAATAAATTATTAAAAACCAGAAATTTCCTTAAAATTTATTCAAAAAACCATTAATTCATCAAAAAACCCCATAAAAACCAATTTAAATCAATCAAATAAATTAAATTTAACATTTTTCCTCAACAAAACCCCATAATAAATTATTAAAAACCAGAAATTTCCTTAAAATTTATTAAAAATACCATTAATTCATAAAAAAAACCCCATAATAACCGATTTAAATCCATCAAATAAATTAAATTTAACATTTTTCATACTAACCCCCATTATAAATTATTAAAAACTAGAAGTTTCCTTAAAATTTATAAAAAAAACCATTAATTCATCAAAAAACCCCATAAAAACCATTTTAAATCCATCAAATAAATTAAATTTAACATTATTCCTTAACAAAACCCCATACTTAATTATTAAAAACCAGAAATTTCCTTAAAATTTATTAAAAATAACAATAATTCCTTAACAATCCCCCATAATAACCGATTTAAATCCAACTAATAAATTAAATTTAACATTTTTCCATACTAACCCCCATTATACATTATTAAAAACTAGAAGTTTCCTTAAAATTTAATAAAAATCCTTAAAAATAACAATAATTCCTTAACAATCCCCCATAATAACCGATTTAAATCCAACCAATTAATTAAATTTAACATTTTTCCATAGTAACCCCCATTATAAATTATTAAAAACTAGAAGTTTCCTTAAAATTTAATAAAAACCCTTAAAAATAACAATAATTCCTTAACAATCCCCCATAATAACCGATTTAAATCCAACTAATAAATTAAATTTAACATTTTTCCTTAACAAAACCCCATACTAAATTATTAAAAACCAGAAATTTCCTTAAAATTTATTAAAAAAACCATTATTTCGTCAAAAAACCCCATAAAAACCAATTTAAATCCATCAAATAAATTAAATTTAACATTTTTCCATACTTACCCCCATTATAAATTATTAAAAACTAGAAGTTTCCTAAAAATTTATAAAAAAAACAATTAATTCATCAAAAAACCCCATAATAACCGATTTAAATCCATCAAATAATTTAAATTTAACATTTTTCCATACTAACCCCCATTATAAATTATTAAAAACTAGAAGTTTCCTTAAAATTTAATAAAAATCCTTAAAAATAACAATAATTCCTTAACAATCCCCGATAATAACCGATTTAAATCCAACTAATAAATTAAATTTAACATTTTTCCATAGTAACCCCCATTATAAATTATTAAAAACTAGAAGTTTCCTTAAAATTTATAAAAAAAAACCATTAATTCATCAAAAAAACCCCATAAAAACCGATTTAAATCCAACTAATAAATTAAATTTAACATTTTTCCATAGTAACCCCCATTATAAATTATTAAAAACTAGAAGTTTCCTTAAAATTTATAAAAAAAACCATTAATTCATCAAAAAACCCCATAAAAACCATTTTAAATCCATCAAATAAATTAAATTTAACATTTTTCCTTAACAAACCCCCATAATAAATTATTAAAAACCAGAAATTTCCTTAAAATTTATTAAAAATACTATTATTTCATCAAAAAACCCCATAAAAACCAATTTAAATCCATCAAATAAATTAAATTTAACATTTTTCCTTAACAAAAGCCCATAATAAATTATTAAAAACCAGAAATTTCCTTAAAATTTATTCAAAAAACCATTAATTCATCAAAAAACCCCATAAAAACCAATTTAAATCCATCAAATAAATTAAATTTAACATTTTTTCTCAACAAAACCCCATAATAAATTATTAAAAACCAGAAATTTCCTTAAAATTTATTAAAAATACTATTAATTCATCAAAAAACCCCATAATAACCGATTTAAATCCATCAAATAAATTAAATTTAACATTTTTCTATACTAACCCCCATAATAAATTATTAAAAAACAAGAAATTTCCTTAAAATTTATTAAAAAAACCATTATTTCATCAAAAAACCCCATAAAAACCAATTTAAATCCATCAAATAAATTAAATTTAACATTTTTCCTTAACAAAACCCCATAATAAATTATTAAAAACCAGAAATTTCCTTAAAATTTATTCAAAAAACCATTAATTCATCAAAAAACCCCATAAAAACCAATTTAAATCAATCAAATAAATTAAATTTAACATTTTTCCTCAACAAAACCCCATAATAAATTATTAAAAACCAGAAATTTCCTTAAAATTTATTAAAAATACCATTAATTCATAAAAAAAACCCCATAATAACCGATTTAAATCCATCAAATAAATTAAATTTAACATTTTTCATACTAACCCCCATTATAAATTATTAAAAACTAGAATTTTCCTTAAAATTTAATAAAAATCCTTAAAAATAACAATAATTCCTTAACAATCCCTCATAATGACCGATTTAAATCCAACTAATAAATTAAATTTAACATTTTTCCATAGTAACCGCCATTATAAATTATTAAAAACTAGAAGTTTCCTTAAAATTTATAAAAAAAACCATTAATTCATCAAAAAACCCCATAAAAACCAATTTAAATCCATCAAATAAATTAAATTTAACATTTTTCCTTAACAAACCCCCATAATAAATTATTAAAAACCATAAATTTCCTTAAAATTTATTCAAAAATCCATTAATTCATCAAAAAACCCCATAAAAATCAATTTAAATCCATCAAATAAATTAAATTTAACATTTTTCCTCAACAAAACCCCATAATAAATTATTAAAAACCAGAAATTTCCTTAAAATTTATTAAAAATACCATTAATTCATCAAAAAACCCCATAATAACCGATTTAAATCCATCAAATAATTTAAATTTAACATTTTTCCATACTAACCCCCATTATAAATTATTAAAAACTAGAAGTTTCCTTAAAATTTAATAAAAATCCTTAAAAATAACAATAATTCCTTAACAATCCCCGATAATAACCGATTTAAATCCAACTAATAAATTAAATTTAACATTTTTCCATAGTAACCCCCATTATAAATTATTAAAAACTAGAAGTTTCCTTAAAATTTATAAAAAAAACCATTAATTCATCAAAAAACCCCATAAAAACCGATTTAAATCCAACTAATAAATTAAATTTAACATTTTTCCATAATAATCCCCATTATAAATTATTAAAAACCAGAAATTTCCTTAAAATTTATTAAAAATACCATTAATTCATCAAAAAACCCCATAAAAACCAATTTAAATCCATCAAATAAATTAAATTTAACATTTTTCCTTAACAAACCCCCATAATAAATTATTAAAAACCATAAATTTCCTTAAAATTTATTCAAAAATCCATTAATTCATCAAAAAACCCCATAAAAATCAATTTAAATCCATCAAATAAATTAAATTTAACATTTTTTCTCAACAAAACCCCATAATAAATTATTAAATACCAGAAATTTCCTTAAAATTTATTAAAAATACTATTAATTCATCAAAAAACCCCATAATAACCGATTTAAATCCATCAAATAAATTAAATTTAACATTTTTCTATACTAACCCCCATAATAAATTATTAAAAAACAAGAAATTTCCTTAAAATTTATTAAAAAAACCATTATTTCATCAAAAAACCCCATAAAAACCAATTTAAATCCATCAAATAAATTAAATTTAACATTTTTCCTTAACAAAACCCCATAATAAATTATTAAAAACCAGAAATTTCCTTAAAATTTATTCAAAAAACCCCATAAAAACCAATTTAAATCAATCAAATAAATTAAATTTAACATTTTTCCTCAACAAAACCCCATAATAAATTATTATAAACCAGAAATTTCCTTAAAATTTATTAAAAATACCATTAATTCATAAAAAAACCCCATAATAACCGATTTAAATCCATCAAATAAATTAAATTTAACATTTTTCATACTAACCCCCATTATAAATTATTAAAAACTAGAATTTTCCTTAAAATTTAATGAAAATCCTTAAAAATAACAATAATTCCTTAACAATCCCCCATAATGACCGATTTAAATCCAACTAATAAATTAAATTTAACATTTTTCCTTAACAAAACCCCATACTAAATTATTAAAAACCAGAAATTTCCTTAAAATTTATTAAAAAAACCATTATTTCGTCAAAAAACCCCATAAAAACCAATTTAAATCCATCAAATAAATTAAATTTAACATTTTTCCATACTTACCCCCATTATAAATTATTAAAAACTAGAAGTTTCCTAAAAATTTATAAAAAAAAACAATTAATTCATCAAAAAACCCCATAATAACCGATTTAAATCCATCAAATAATTTAAATTTAACATTTTTCCATACTAACCCCCATTATAAATTATTAAAAACTAGAAGTTTCCTTAAAATTTAATAAAAATCCTTAAAAATAACAATAATTCCTTAACAATCCCCGATAATAACCGATTTAAATCCAACTAATAAATTAAATTTAACATTTTTCCATAGTAACCCCCATTATAAATTATTAAAAACTAGAAGTTTCCTTAAAATTTATAAAAAAAACCATTAATTCATCAAAAAACCCCATAAAAACCGATTTAAATCCAACTAATAAATTAAATTTAACATTTTTCCATAGTAACCCCCATTATAAATTATTAAAAACTAGAAGTTTCCTTAAAATTTATAAAAAAAAACCATTAATTCATCAAAAAACCCCATAAAAACCATTTTAAATCCATCAAATAAATTAAATTTAACATTTTTCCTTAACAAACCCCCATAACAAATTATTAAAAACCAGAAATTTCCTTAAAATTTATTAAAAATACTATTATTTCATCAAAAAACCCCATAAAAACCAATTTAAATCCATCAAATAAATTAAATTTAACATTTTTCCTTAACAAAACCCCATAATAAATTATTAAAAACCAGAAATTTCCTTAAAATTTATTCAAAAAACCATTAATTCATCAAAAAACCCCATAAAAACCAATTTAAATCCATCAAATAAATTAAATTTAACATTTTTTCTCAACAAAACCCCATAATAAATTATTAAAAACCAGAAATTTCCTTAAAATTTATTAAAAATACTATTAATTCATCAAAAAACCCCATAATAACCGATTTAAATCCATCAAATAAATTAAATTTAACATTTTTCTATACTAACCCCCATAATAAATTATTAAAAAACAAGAAATTTCCTTAAAATTTATTAAAAAAACCATTATTTCATCAAAAAACCCCATAAAAACCAATTTAAATCCATCAAATAAATTAAATTTAACATTTTTCCTTAACAAAACCCCATAATAAATTATTAAAAACCAGAAATTTCCTTAAAATTTATTCAAAAAACCATTAATTCATCAAAAAACCCCATAAAAACCAATTTAAATCAATCAAATAAATTAAATTTAACATTTTTCCTCAACAAAACCCCATAATAAATTATTAAAAACCAGAAATTTCCTTAAAATTTATTAAAAATACCATTAATTCATAAAAAAACCCCATAATAACCGATTTAAATCCATCAAATAAATTAAATTTAACATTTTTCATACTAACCCCCATTATAAATTATTAAAAACTAGAATTTTCCTTAAAATTTAATAAAAATCCTTAAAAATAACAATAATTCCTTAACAATCCCTCATAATGACCGATTTAAATCCAACTAATAAATTAAATTTAACATTTTTCCATAGTAACCGCCATTATAAATTATTAAAAACTAGAAGTTTCCTTAAAATTTATAAAAAAAAACCATTAATTCATCAAAAAACCCCATAAAAACCAATTTAAATCCATCAAATAAATTAAATTTAACATTTTTCCTTAACAAACCCCCATAATAAATTATTAAAAACCATAAATTTCCTTAAAATTTATTCAAAAATCCATTAATTCATCAAAAAACCCCATAAAAATCAATTTAAATCCATCAAATAAATTAAATTTAACATTTTTCCTCAACAAAACCCCATAATAAATTATTAAAAACCAGAAATTTCCTTAAAATTTATTAAAAATACCATTAATTCATCAAAAAACCCCATAATAACCGATTTAAATCCATCAAATAATTTAAATTTAACATTTTTCCATACTAACCCCCATTATAAATTATTAAAAACTAGAAGTTTCCTTAAAATTTAATAAAAATCCTTAAAAATAACAATAATTCCTTAACAATCCCCGATAATAACCGATTTAAATCCAACTAATAAATTAAATTTAACATTTTTCCATAGTAACCCCCATTATAAATTATTAAAAACTAGAAGTTTCCTTAAAATTTATAAAAAAAACCATTAATTCATCAAAAAACCCCATAAAAACCGATTTAAATCCAACTAATAAATTAAATTTAACATTTTTCCATAGTAACCCCCATTATAAATTATTAAAAACTAGAAGTTTCCTTAAAATTTATAAAAAAAACCATTAATTCATCAAAAAACCCCATAAAAACCATTTTAAATCCATCAAATAAATTAAATTTAACATTTTTCCTTAACAAACCCCCATAATAAATTATTAAAAACCAGAAATTTCCTTAAAATTTATTAAAAAAACCATTATTTCATCAAAAAACCCCATAAAAACCAATTTAAATCCATCAAATAAATTAAATTTAACATTTTTCCTTAACAAAACCCCATAATAAATTATTAAAAACCAGAAATTTCCTTAAAATTTATTCAAAAAACCATTAATTCATCAAAAAACCCCATAAAAACCAATTTAAATCCATCAAATAAATTAAATTTAACATTTTTTCTCAACAAAACCCCATAATAAATTATTAAAAACCAGAAATTTCCTTAAAATTTATTAAAAATACTATTAATTCATCAAAAAACCCCATAATAACCGATGTAAATCCATCAAATAAATTAAATTTAACATTTTTCTATACTAACCCCCATAATAAATTATTAAAAAACAAGAAATTTCCTTAAAATTTATTAAAAAAACCATTATTTCATCAAAAAACCCCATAAAAACCAATTTAAATCAATCAAATAAATTAAATTTAACATTTTTCCTCAACAAAACCCCATAATAAATTATTAAAAACCAGAAATTTCCTTAAAATTTATTAAAAATACCATTAATTCATAAAAAAACCCCATAATAACCGATTTAAATCCATCAAATAAATTAAATTTAACATTTTTCATACTAACCCCCATTATAAATTATTAAAAACTAGAATTTTCCTTAAAATTTAATAAAAATCCTTAAAAATAACAATAATTCCTTAACAATCCCCCATAATGACCGATTTAAATCCAACTAATAAATTAAATTTAACATTTTTCCATAGTAACCGCCATTATAAATTATTAAAAACTAGAAGTTTCCTTAAAATTTATAAAAAAAACCATTAATTCATCAAAAAACCCCATAAAAACCAATTTAAATCCATCAAATAAATTAAATTTAACATTTTTCCTTAACAAACCCCCATAATAAATTATTAAAAACCATAAATTTCCTTAAAATTTATTCAAAAATCCATTAATTCATCAAAAAACCCCATAAAAATCAATTTAAATCCATCAAATAAATTAAATTTAACATTTTTCCTCAACAAAACCCCATAATAAATTATTAAAAACCAGAAATTTCCTTAAAATTTATTAAAAATACCATTAATTCATCAAAAAACCCCATAATAACCGATTTAAATCCATCAAATAATTTAAATTTAACATTTTTCCATACTAACCCCCATTATAAATTATTAAAAACTAGAAGTTTCCTTAAAATTTAATAAAAATCCTTAAAAATAACAATAATTCCTTAACAATCCCCGATAATAACCGATTTAAATCCAACTAATAAATTAAATTTAACATTTTTCCATAGTAACCCCCATTATAAATTATTAAAAACTAGAAGTTTCCTTAAAATTTATAAAAAAAAACCATTAATTCATCAAAAAACCCCATAAAAACCGATTTAAATCCAACTAATAAATTAAATTTAACATTTTTCCATAGTAACCCCCATTATAAATTATTAAAAACTAGAAGTTTCCTTAAAATTTATAAAAAAAAACCATTAATTCATCAAAAAACCCCATAAAAAACCATTTTAAATCCATCAAATAAATTAAATTTAACATTTTTCCTTAACAAACCCCCATAATAAATTATTAAAACCAGAAATTTCCTTAAAATTTATTAAAAATACTATTATTTCATCAAAAAACCCCATAAAAACCAATTTAAATCCATCAAATAAATTAAATTTAACATTTTTCCTTAACAAAACCCCATAATAAATTATTAAAAACCAGAAATTTCCTTAAAATTTATTCAAAAAACCATTAATTCATCAAAAAACCCCATAAAAACCAATTTAAATCCATCAAATAAATTAAATTTAACATTTTTTCTCAACAAAACCCCATAATAAATTATTAAAAACCAGAAATTTCCTTAAAATTTATTAAAAATACTATTAATTCATCAATAAACCCTATAATAACCGATTTAAATCCATCAAATAAATTAAATTTAACATTTTTCTATACTAACCCCCATAATAAATTATTAAAAAACAAGAAATTTCCTTAAAATTTATTAAAAAAACCATTATTTCATCAAAAAACCCCATAAAAACCAATTTAAATCCATCAAATAAATTAAATTTAACATTTTTCCTTAACAAAACCCCATAATAAATTATTAAAAACCAGAAATTTCCTTAAAATTTATTCAAAAAACCATTAATTCATCAAAAAACCCCATAAAAACCAATTTAAATCAATCAAATAAATTAAATTTAACATTTTTCCTCAACAAAACCCCATAATAAATTATTAAAAACCAGAAATTTCCTTAAAATTTATTAAAAATACCATTAATTCATAAAAAAACCCCATAATAACCGATTTAAATCCATCAAATAAATTAAATTTAACATTTTTCATACTAACCCCCATTATAAATTATTAAAAACTAGAATTTTCCTTAAAATTTAATAAAAATCCTTAAAAATAACAATAATTCCTTAACAATCCCCCATAATGACCGATTTAAATCCAACTAATAAATTAAATTTAACATTTTTCCATAGTAACCGCCATTATAAATTATTAAAAACTAGAAGTTTCCTTAAAATTTATAAAAAAAACCATTAATTCATCAAAAAACCCCATAAAAACCAATTTAAATCCATCAAATAAATTAAATTTAACATTTTTCCTTAACAAACCCCCATAATAAATTATTAAAAACCATAAATTTCCTTAAAATTTATTCAAAAATCCATTAATTCATCAAAAAACCCCATAAAAATCAATTTAAATCCATCAAATAAATTAAATTTAACATTTTTCCTCAACAAAACCCCATAATAAATTATTAAAAACCAGAAATTTCCTTAAAATTTATTAAAAATACCATTAATTCATCAAAAAACCCCATAATAACCGATTTAAATCCATCAAATAATTTAAATTTAACATTTTTCCATACTAACCCCCATTATAAATTATTAAAAACTAGAAGTTTCCTTAAAATTTAATAAAAATCCTTAAAAATAACAATAATTCCTTAACAATCCCCGATAATAACCGATTTAAATCCAACTAATAAATTAAATTTAACATTTTTCCATAGTAACCCCCATTATAAATTATTAAAAACTAGAAGTTTCCTTAAAATTTATAAAAAAAAACCATTAATTCATCAAAAAACCCCATAAAAACCGATTTAAATCCAACTAATAAATTAAATTTAACATTTTTCCATAGTAACCCCCATTATAAATTATTAAAAACTAGAAGTTTCCTTAAAATTTATAAAAAAAAACCATTAATTCATCAAAAAACCCCATAAAAACCATTTTAAATCCATCAAATAAATTAAATTTAACATTTTTCCTTAACAAAACCCTATACTAAATTATTAAAAACCAGAAATTTCCTTAAAATTTATTAAAAATACCATTAATTCATCAAAAAACCCCATAAAAACCAATTTAAATCCATCAAATAAATTAAATTTAACATTTTTCCTTAACAAACCCCCATAATAAATTATTAAAAACCATAAATGTCCTTAAAATTTATTCAAAAATCCATTAATTCATCAAAAAACCCCATAAAAATCAATTTAAATCCATCAAATAAATTAAATTTAACATTTTTTCTCAACAAAACCCCATAATAAATTATTAAATACCAGAAATTTCCTTAAAATTTATTAAAAATACTATTAATTCATCAAAAAACCCCATAATAACCGATTTAAATCCATCAAATAAATTAAATTTAACATTTTTCTATACTAACCCCCATAATAAATTATTAAAAAACAAGAAATTTCCTTAAAATTTATTAAAAAAACCATTATTTCATCAAAAAACCCCATAAAAACCAATTTAAATCCATCAAATAAATTAAATTTAACATTTTTCCTTAACAAAACCCCATAATAAATTATTAAAAACCAGAAATTTCCTTAAAATTTATTCAAAAAACCATTAATTCATCAAAAAACCCCATAAAAACCAATTTAAATCAATCAAATAAATTAAATTTAACATTTTTCCTCAACAAAACCCCATAATAAATTATTATAAACCAGAAATTTCCTTAAAATTTATTAAAAATACCATTAATTCATAAAAAAACCCCATAATAACCGATTTAAATCCATCAAATAAATTAAATTTAACATTTTTCATACTAACCCCCATTATAAATTATTAAAAACTAGAATTTTCCTTAAAATTTAATAAAAATCCTTAAAAATAACAATAATTCCTTAACAATCCCCCATAATGACCGATTTAAATCCAACTAATAAATTAAATTTAACATTTTTCCATAGTAACCGCCATTATAAATTATTAAAAACTAGAAGTTTCCTTAAAATTTATAAAAAAAAACCATTAATTCATCAAAAAACCCCATAAAAACCAATTTAAATCCATCAAATAAATTAAATTTAACATTTTTCCTTAACAAACCCCCATAATAAATTATTAAAAACCATAAATTTCCTTAAAATTTATTCAAAAATCCATTAATTCATCAAAAAACCCCATAAAAATCAATTTAAATCCATCAAATAAATTAAATTTAACATTTTTCCTCAACAAAACCCCATAATAAATTATTAAAAACCAGAAATTTCCTTAAAATTTATTAAAAATACCATTAATTCATCAAAAAACCCCATAATAACCGATTTAAATCCATCAAATAATTTAAATTTAACAATTTTCCATACTAACCCCCATTATAAATTATTAAAAACTAGAAGTTTCCTTAAAATTTAATAAAAATCCTTAAAAATAACAATAATTCCTTAACAATCCCCGATAATAACCGATTTAAATCCAACTAATAAATTAAATTTAACATTTTTCCATAGTAACCCCCATTATAAATTATTAAAAACTAGAAGTTTCCTTAAAATTTATAAAAAAAACCATTAATTCATCAAAAAACCCCATAAAAACCGATTTAAATCCAACTAATAAATTAAATTTAACATTTTTCCATAGTAACCCCCATTATAAATTATTAAAAACTAGAAGTTTCCTTAAAATTTTTAAAAAAAAACCATTAATTCATCAAAAAACCCCATAAAAAACCATTTTAAATCCATCAAATAAATTAAATTTAACATTTTTCCTTAACAAAACCCTATACTAAATTATTAAAAACCAGAAATTTCCTTAAAATTTATTAAAAATACCATTAATTCATCAAAAAACCCCATAAAAACCAATTTAAATCCATCAAATAAATTAAATTTAACATTTTTCCTTAACAAACCCCCATAATAAATTATTAAAAACCATAAATTTCCTTAAAATTTATTCAAAAATCCATTAATTCATCAAAAAACCCCATAAAAATCAATTTAAATCCATCAAATAAATTAAATTTAACATTTTTCCTCAACAAAACCCCATAATAAATTATTAAAAACCAGAAATTTCCTTAAAATTTATTAAAAAATCCATTATTTCGTCAAAAAACCCCATAAAAACCAATTTAAATCCATTAAATACATTAAATTTAACATTTTTCCATAGTAACCCCCATTATAAATTATTAAAAACTAGAAGTTTCCTTAAAATTTATAAAAAAAACCATTAATTCATCAAAAAAACCCCATAAAAAACCATTTTAAATCCATCAAATAAATTAAATTTAACATTATTCCTTAACATAACCCCATAATAAATTATTAAAAACCAGAAATTTCCTTAAAATTTATTAAAAAAACCATTATTTCTTAAAAAAACCCCATAAAAACCAATTTAAATCCATCAAATAAATTAAATTTAACATTTTTCCATAGTAACCCCCATTATAAATTATTAAAAACTAGAAGTTTCCTTAAAATTTATAAAAAAAAAAACCATTAATTCATCAAAAAACCCCATAAAAACCAATTTAAATCCATCAAATAAATTAAATTTACCATTTTTCCTTAACAAAACCCAATACTAAATTATTAAAAACCAGAAATTTCCTTAAAATTTATAAAAAATACCATTAATTCATCAAAAAACCCCATAAAAACCAATTTAAATCCATCAAATAAATTAAATTTAACATTTTTCCTTAACAAACCCCCAAAATAAATTATTAAAAAACCATAAATTTCCTTAAAATTTATTAAAAATACCATTAATTCATAAAAAAAAACCCCATAATAACCGATTTAAATCCATCAAATAATTGAAATTTAACATTTTTCCATAGTAACCGCCATTATAAATTATTAAAAACTAGAAGTTTCCTTAAAATTTATAAAAAAAAACCATTAATTCATCAAAAAACCCCATAATAACTGATTTAAATCCATCAAATAATTTAAATTTAACATTTTTTCCATACTAACCCCCATTATAAATTATTAAAAACTAGAAGTTTCCTTAAAATTTAATAAAAATCCTTATAAATAACAATAATTCCTTAACAATCCCCCATAATAACCGATTTAAATCCAACTAATAAATTAAATTTAACATTTTTCCATAGTAACCCCCATTATAAATTATTAAAAACTAGAAGTTTCCTTAAAATTTATAAAAAAAAACCATTATTTCTTCAAAAAACCCCATAAAAACCAATTTAAATCCATCAAATAAATTAAATTTAACATTTTTCCATACTAACCCCTATTATAAATTATTAAAAACTAGAAGTTTCCTTAAAATTTATAAAAAAAACCATTAATTCTTAAAAAAAAACCCATAAAAACCAATATAAATCCATTAAATAAATTAAATTTAACATTTTTCCTCAACAAAACCCCATAATAAATTATTAAAAACCAGAAATTTCCTTAAAATTTATTAAAAATACCATTAATTCATCAAAAAACCCCATAATAACCGATTTAAATCCATCAAATAATTTAAATTTAACATTTTTCCATACTAACCCCCCATTATAAATTATTAAAAACTAGAAGTTTCCTTAAAATTTAATAAAAATCCTTAAAAATAACAATAATTCCTTAACAATCCCCGATAATAACCGATTTAAATCCAACTAATAAATTAAATTTAACATTTTTCCATAGTAACCCCCATTATAAATTATTAAAAACTAGAAGTTTCCTTAAAATTTATAAAAAAAACCATTAATTCATCAAAAAACCCCATAAAAACCGATTTAAATCCAACTAATAAATTAAATTTAACATTTTTCCATAGTAACCCCCATTATAAATTATTAAAAACTAGAAGTTTCCTTAAAATTTATAAAAAAAAACCATTAATTCATCAAAAAACCCCATAAAAACCATTTTAAATCCATCAAATAAAAATAAATTTAACATTTTTCCTTAACAAAACCCTATACTAAATTATTAAAAACCATAAATTTCCTTAAAATTATTCAAAAATCATTAATTCATCAAAAAATCCCATAAAAACCAATTTAAATCCATCAAATAAATTAAATTTAACATTTTTCCATACTAACCCCCATTATAAATTATTAAAAACTAGAAGTTTCCTTTAAAATTTAATAAAAATCCTTAAAAATAACAATAATTCCTTAACAATCCCCCATAATAACCGATTTAAATCCAACTAATAAATTAAATTTAACATTTTTCCATAGTAACCCCCATTATAAATTATTAAAAACCAGAAATTTCCTTAAAATTTATAAAAAAAAACCATTAATTCATCAAAAAACCCCATAAAAACCAATTTAAAACCATCAAATAAATTAAATTTAACATTTTTCCTTAACAAACCCCCATAATAAATTATTAAAAACCATAAATTTCCTTAAAATTTATTCAAAAATCCATTAATTCATCAAAAAACCCCATAAAAACCAATTTAAATCCATCAAAAAAATTAAATTTAACATTTTTCCTTAACAAAACCCCATAATAAATTATTAAAAACCAGAAATTTCCTTAAAATTTATTCAAAAAACCATTAATTCATCAAAAAACCCCATAAAAACCAATTTAAATCCATCAAAAAAATTAAATTTAACATTTTTCCTTAACAAAACCCCATAATAAATTATTAAAAACCAGAAATTTCCTTAAAATTTATTAAAAAAACCATTATTTCATCAAAAAACCCCATAAAAACCAATTTAAATCCATCAAATAAATTAAATTTAACATTTTTCCTTAACAAAACCCCATAATAAATTATTAAAAACCAGAAATTTCCTTAAAATTTATTCAAAAAACCATTAATTCATCAAAAAACCCCATAAAAACCAATTTAAATCCATCAAATAAATTAAATTTAACATTTTTTCTCAACAAAACCCCATAATAAATTATTAAAAACCAGAAATTTCCTTAAAATTTATTAAAAATACTATTAATTCATCAAAAAACCCCATAATAACCGATTTAAATCCATCAAATAAATTATTTTAACATTTTTCTATACTAACCCCCATAATAAATTATTAAAAAACAAGAAATTTCCTTAAAATTTATTAAAAAAACCATTATTTCATCAAAAAACCCCATAAAAACCAATTTAAATCCATCAAATAAATTAAATTTAACATTTTTCCTTAACAAAACACCATAATAAATTATTAAAAACCAGAAATTTCCTTAAAATTTTTTCAAAAAACCATTAATTCATCAAAAAAACCCCATAAAAACCAATTTAAATCAATCAAATAAATTAAATTTAACATTTTTCCTCAACAAAACCCCATAATAAATTATTAAAAACCAGAAATTTCCTTAAAATTTATTAAAAATACCATTAATTCATAAAAAAAACCCCATAATAACCGATTTAAATCCATCAAATAAATTAAATTTAACATTTTTCCATACTAACCCCCATTATAAATTATTAAAAACTAGAATTTTCCTTAAAATTTAATAAAAATCCTTAAAAATAACAATAATTCCTTAACAATCCCCCATAATGACCGATTTAAATCCAACTAATAAATTAAATTTAACATTTTTCCATAGTAACCGCCATTATAAATTATTAAAAACTAGAAGTTTCCTTAAAATTTATAAAAAAAAACCATTAATTCATCAAAAAACCCCATAAAAACCAATTTAAATCCATCAAATAAATTAAATTTAACATTTTTCCTTAACAAACCCCCATAATAAATTATTAAAAACCATAAATTTCCTTAAAATTTATTCAAAAATCCATTAATTCATCAAAAAACCCCATAAAAATCAATTTAAATCCATCAAATAAATTAAATTTAACATTTTTCCTCAACAAAACCCCATAATAAATTATTAAAAACCAGAAATTTCCTTAAAATTTATTAAAAATACCATTAATTCATCAAAAAACCCCATAATAACCGATTTAAATCCATCAAATAATTTAAATTTAACATTTTTCCATACTAACCCCCATTATAAATTATTAAAAACTAGAAGTTTCCTTAAAATTTAATAAAAATCCTTAAAAATAACAATAATTCCTTAACAATCCCCGATAATAACCGATTTAAATCCAACTAATAAATTAAATTTAACATTTTTCCATAGTAACCCCCATTATAAATTATTAAAAACTAGAAGTTTCCTTAAAATTTATAAAAAAAACCATTAATTCATCAAAAAACCCCATAAAAACCATTTTAAATCCATCAAATAAATTAAATTTAACATTTTTCCTCAACAAAACCCCATATTAAATTATTAAAAACCAGAAATTTCCTTAAAATTTATTAAAAAAACCATTATTTCGTCAAAAAACCCCATAAAAACCAATTTAAATCCATCAAATAAATTAAATTTAACATTTTTCCTCAACAAAACCCCATAATAAATTATTAAAAACCAGAAATTTCCTTAAAATTTTTTAAAAATACCATTAATTCTTAAAAAAACCCCATAAAAACCAAGTTAAATCCATCAAATAAATTAAATTTAACATTTTTCCATACTAACCCCCATTATAAATTATTAAAAACTAGAAGTTTCCTTAAAATTTAATAAAAATCCTTAAAAATAACAATAATTCCTTAACAATCCCCCATAATGACCGATTTAAATCCAACTAATAAATTAAATTTAACATTTTTCCATAGTAACCGCCATTATAAATTATTAAAAACTAGAAGTTTCCTTAAAATTTATAAAAAAAAACCATTAATTCATCAAAAAACCCCATAAAAACCAATTTAAATCCATCAAATAAATTAAATTTAACATTTTTCCTTAACAAACCCCCATAATAAATTATTAAAAACCATAAATTTCCTTAAAATTTATTCAAAAATCCATTAATTCATCAAAAAACCCCATAATAACCGATTTAAATCCATCAAATAATTTAAATTTAACATTTTTCCATACTAACCCCCATTATAAATTATTAAAAACTAGAAGTTTCCTTAAAATTTAATAAAAATCCTTAAAAATAACAATAATTCCTTAACAATCCCCCATAATAACCGATTTAAATCCAACTAATAAATTAAATTTAACATTTTTCCATAGTAACCCCCATTATAAATTATTAAAAACTAGAAGTTTCCTTAAAATTTATAAAAAAAACCATTAATTCATCAAAAAACCCCATAAAAACCATTTTAATTCCATCAAATAAATTAAATTTAACATTTTTCCTTAACAAAACCCCATACTAAATTATTAAAAACCAGAAATTTCCATAAAATTTATTAAAAATACCATTAATTCATCAAAAAACCCCATAAAAACCAATTTAATCCATCAAATAAATTAAATTTAACATTTTTCCTTAACAAACCCCCATAATAAATTACTAAAAACCATAAATTTCCTTAAAATTTATTCAAAAATCCATTAATTCATCAAAAAACCCAATAAAAATCAATTTAAATCCATCAAATAAATTAAATTTAACATTTTTCCTTAACAAAACCCCATAATAAATTATTAAAAACCAGAAATTTCCTTAAAATTTATTAAAAATACCATTAATTCGTCAAAAAACCCTATAATAACCGATTTAAATCCATCAAATAATTTAAATTTAACATTTTTCCATAGTAACCCCCATTATAAATTATTAAAAACTAGAAGTTTCCTTAAAATTTATAAAAAAAAACCATTAATTCATCAAAAAACCCCATAAAAACCAATTTAAATCCATCAAATAAATTAAATTTAACATTTTTCCTTAACAAAACCCCATAATAAATTATTAAAAACCAGAAATTTCCTTAAAATTTATTAAAAAAACCATTATTTCTTCAAAAAACCCCATAAAAACCAATTTAAATCCATCAAATAAATTAAATTTAACATTTTTCCATAGTAACCCCCATTATAAATTATTAAAAACTAGAAGTTTCCTTAAAATTTATAAAAAAAAACCATTAATTCATCAAAAAACCCCATAAAAACCAATTTAAATCCATCAAATAAATTAAATTTACCATTTTTCCTTAACAAAACCCAATACTAAATTATTAAAAACCAGAAATTTCCTTAAAATTT
Source organism: Rhopalosiphum padi (assembly GCF_020882245.1). Lineage (NCBI taxonomy): Eukaryota > Metazoa > Arthropoda > Insecta > Hemiptera > Aphididae > Rhopalosiphum > Rhopalosiphum padi. The sequence continues at coordinate 4,069,859 of NW_026869996.1, read as the reverse complement.
ATAAAAAATACCATTAATTCATCAAAAAACCCCATAAAAACCAATTTAAATCCATCAAATAAATTAAATTTAACATTTGTCCTTAACAAACCCCCATAATAAATTATTAAAAACCATAAATTTCCTTAAAATTTATTAAAAATACCATTAATTCATCAAAAAACCCCATAAAAATCAATTTAAATCCATCAAATAAATTAAATTTAACATTTTTCCTCAACAAAACCCCATAATAAATTATTAAAAACCAGAAATTTCCTTAAAATTTATTAAAAATACCATTAATTCATCAAAAAACCCCATAATAACCGATTTAAATCCATCAAATAATTTAAATTTAACATTTTTCCATACTAACCCCCATTATAAATTATTAAAAACTAGAAGTTTCCTTAAAATTTAATAAAAATCCTTAAAAATAACAATAATTCCTTAACAATCCCCCATAATAACCGATTTAAATCCAACTAATAAATTAAATTTAACATTTTTCCACAGTAACCGCCATAATAAATTATTAAAAACCATAAATTTCCTTAAAATTTATTAAAAATACCATTAATTCATAAAAAAACCCCATAATAACCGATTTAAATCCATCAAATAATTTAAATTTAACATTTTTCCATACTAACCCCCATTATAAATTATTAAAAACTAGAAGTTTCCTTAAAATTTAATAAAAATCCTTAAAAATAACAATAATTCCTTAACAATCCCCCATAATAACCGATTTAAATCCAACTAATAAATTAAATTTAACATTTTTCCACAGTAACCGCCATAATAAATTATTAAAAACCATAAATTTCCTTAAAATTTATTAAAAATACCATTAATTCATCAAAAAACCCCATAATAACCGATTTATATCCATCAAATAATTTAAATTTAACATTTTTCCATACTAACCCCCATTATAAATTATTAAAAACTAGAAGTTTCCTTAAAATTAATTAAAAATCCTTAAAAATAACAATAATTCCTTAACAATCCCCCATAATAACCGATTTAAATCCAACTAATAAATTAAATTTAACATTTTTCCATAGTAACCCCCATTATAAATTATTAAAAACTAGAAGTTTCCTTAAAATTTATATAAAAAAACCATTAATTCATCAAAAAACCCCATAAAAACCAATTTAAATCCATCAAATAAATTAAATTTAACATTTTTCCTTAACAAACCCCCATAATAAATTATTAAAAACCAGAAATTTCCTTAAAATTTATTAAAATTACCATTAATTCATCAAAAAACCCCATAATAACCGATTTAAATCATCAAATAATTTAAATTTAACATTTTTCATACTAACCCCCATTATAAATTATTAAAAACTAGACGTTTCCTTAAAATTTATTAAAAAAAACCATTAATTCATCAAAAAACCTCATAAAAACCAATTTAAATCCATCAAATAAATTAAATTTATCATTTTTCCATACTAACCCCCATTATAAATTATTAAAAACTAGAAGTTTCCTTAAAATTTAATAAAAATCCTTAAAAATAACAATTATTCCTTAACAATCCCCCATAATAACCGATTTAAATCCAACTAATAAATTAAATTTAACATTTTTCCTTAACAAACCCCCATAATAAATTATTAAAAACCATAAATTTCCTTAAAATTTATTAGAAAAACCATTACTTCATCAAAAAACCCCATAAAAACCAATTTAAATCCATCAAATAAATTAAATTTAACATTTTTTCCTTAACAAACCCCCATAATAAATTATTAAAAACCATAAATTTTCTTAAAATTTATTCAAAAAACCATAAATTCATCAAAAAACCCCATAAAAACCAATTTAAATCCATCAAATAAATTAAATTTAACATTTTTCCTTAACAAAACCCCATAATAAATTATTAAAAACCAGAAATTTCCTTAAAATTTATTAAAAATACCATTAATTTGTCAAAAAACCCTATAATAACCGATTTAAATCCATCAAATAATTTAAATTTAACATTTTTCCATAGTAACCCCCATTATAAATTATTAAAAACTAGAAGTTTCCTTAAAATTTATAAAAAAAAACCATTAATTCATCAAAAAACCCCATAAAAACCAATTTAAATCCATCAAATAAATTAAATTTAACATTTTTCCTTAACAAAACCCCATAATAAATTATTAAAAACCAGAAATTTCCTTAAAATTTATTAAAAAAACCATTATTTCTTCAAAAAACCCCATAAAAACCAATTTAAATCCATCAAATAAATTAAATTTAACATTTTTCCATAGTAACCCCCATTATAAATTATTAAAAACTAGAAGTTTCCTTAAAATTTATAAAAAAAAAAACCATTAATTCATCAAAAAACCCCATAAAAACCAATTTAAATCCATCAAATAAATTAAATTTACCATTTTTCCTTAACAAAACCCAATACTAAATTATTAAAAACCAGAAATTTCCTTAAAATTTATAAAAAATACCATTAATTCATCAAAAAACCCCATAAAAACCAATTTAAATCCATCAAATAAATTAAATTTAACATTTTTTCTTAACAAACCCCCATAATAAATTATTAAAAACCATAAATTTCCTTAAAATTTATTAAAAATACCATTAATTCATAATTAAACCCCATAATAACCGATTTAAATCCATCAAATAATTTAAATTTAACATTTTTCCATACTAACCCCCATTATAAATTATTAAAAACTAGAAGTTTCCTTAAAATTTAATAAAAATCCTTAAAAATAACAATAATTCCTTAACAATCCCCCATAATAACCGATTTAAATCCAACTAATAAATTAAATTTAACATTTTTCCACAGTAACCGCCATAATAAATTATTAAAAACCATAAATTTCCTTAAAATTTATTAAAAATACCATTAATTCATCAAAAAACCCCATAATAACCGATTTATATCCATCAAATAATTTAAATTTAACATTTTTCCATACTAACCCCCATTATAAATTATTAAAAACTAGAAGTTTCCTTAAAATTTAATAAAAATCCTTAAAAATAACAATAATTCCTTAACAATCCCCCATAATAACCGATTTAAATCCAACTAATAAATTAAATTTAACATTTTTCCATAGTAACCCCCATTATAAATTATTAAAAACTAGAAGTTTCCTTAAAATTTATAAAAAAAACCATTAATTCATCAAAAAACCCCATAAAAACCAATTTAAATCCATCAAATAAATTAAATTTAACATTTTTCCTTAACAAACCCCCATAATAAATTATTAAAAACCATAAATTTCCTTAAAATTTATTAGAAAAACCATTACTTCATCAAAAAACCCCATAAAAACCAATTTAAATCCATCAAATAAATTAAATTTAACATTTTTCCTTAACAAACCCCCATAATAAATTATTAAAAACCATAAATTTTCTTAAAATTTATTCAAAAAACCATAAATTCATCAAAAAACCCCATAAAAACCAATTTAAATCCATCAAATAAATTAAATTTAACATTTTTCCTTAACAAAACCCCATAATAAATTATTAAAAACCAGAAATTTCCTTAAAATTTATTAAAAATACCATTAATTCATCAAAAAACCCTATAATAACCGATTTAAATCCATCAAATAATTTAAATTTAACATTTTTCCATAGTAACCCCCATTATAAATTATTAAAAACTAGAAGTTTCCTTAAAATTTATAAAAAAAACCATTAATTCATCAAAAAACCCCATAAAAACCAATTTAAATCCATCAAATAAATTAAATTTAACATTTTTCCTTAACAAAACCCCATAATAAATTATTAAAAACCAGAAATTTCCTTAAAATTTATTAAAAAAAACCATTATTTCTTCAAAAAACCCCATAAAAACCAATTTAAATCCATCAAATAAATTAAATTTAACATTTTTCCATAGTAACCCTCATTATAAATTATTAAAAACTAGAAGTTTCCTTAAAATTTATAAAAAGAAAACCATTAATTCATCAAAAAACCCCATAAAAACCAATTTAAATCCATCAAATAAATTAAATTTACCATTTTTCCTTAACAAAACCCAATACTAAATTATTAAAAACCAGAAATTTCCTTAAAATTTATAAAAAAATACCATTAATTCATCAAAAAACCCCATAAAAACCAATTTAAAATCCATCAAATAAATTAAATTTAACATTTTTCCATAGTAACCGCCATTATAAATTATTAAAAACTAGAAGTTTCCTTAAAATTTATAAAAAAAACCATTAATTCATCAAAAAACCCCATAAAAAACCAATTTAAATCCATCAAATAAATTAAATTTAACATTTTTCCTTAACAAACCCCCATAATAAATTATTAAAAACCATAAATTTCCTTAAAATTTATTAAAAATACCATTAACTCATCAAAAAACCCCATAATAACCGATTTAAATCCATCAAATAATTTAAATTTAACATTTTTCCATACTAACCCCCATTATAAATTATTAAAAACTAGAAGTTTCCTTAAAATTTAATAAAAATCCTTAAAAATAACAATAATTCCTTAACAATCCCCCATAATAACCGATTTAAATCCAACTAATAAATTAAATTTAACATTTTTCCATAGTAACCCCCATTATAAATTATTAAAAACTAGAAGTTTCCTTAAAATTTATAAAAAAAACCATTAATTCATCAAAAAACCCCATAAAAACCAATTTAAATCCATCAAATAAATTAAATTTAACATCTTTCCTTAACAAACCCCCATAATAAATTATTAAAAACCATAAATTTCCTTAAAATTTATTCAAAAATCCATTAATTCATCAAAAAACCCCATAAAAATCAATTTAAATCCATCAAATAAATTAAATTTAACATTTTTCCATACTAACCCCCATTATAAATTATTAAAAACTAGAAGTTTCCTTAAAATTTATAAAAAAAACCATTAATTCATAAAAAAACCCCATAAAAACCAATTTAAATCCATCAAATAAATTAAATTTAACATTTTTCCATACTAACCCCCATTATAAATTATTAAAAACTAGAAGTTTCCTTAAAATTTAATAAAAATCCTTAAAAATAACAATAAATCCTTAACAATCCCCCATAATAACCGATTTAAATCCAACTAATAAATTAAATTTAACATTTTTCCATAGTAACCCCCATTATAAATTATTAAAAACTAGAAGTTTCCTTAAAATTTATAAAAAAAAACCATTAATTCATCAAAAAACCCCATAAAAACCATTTTAAAACCATCAAATAAATTAAATTTAACATTTTTCCTTAACAAAACCCCATACTAAATTATTAAAAACCAGAAATTTCCTTAAAATTTATTAAAAATACCATTAATTCATCAAAAAACCACATAAAAACCAATTTAAATCCATCAAATAAATTAAATTTAACATTTTTCCTTAACAAACCCCCATAATAAATTATTAAAAACCATAAATTTCCTTAAAATTTATTCAAAAATCTATTAATTCATCAAAAAACCCCATAAAAATCAATTTAAATCCATCAAATAAATTAAATTTAACATTTTTCCTTAACAAAACCCCATAATAAATTATTAAAAACCAGAAATTTCCTTAAAATTTATTAAAATTACCATTAATTCATCAAAAAACCCCATAATAACCGATTTAAATCATCAAATAATTTAAATTTAACATTTTTCATACTAACCCCCATTATAAATTATTAAAAACTAGACGTTTCCTTAAAATTTATTAAAAAAAACCATTAATTCATCAAAAAACCTCATAAAAACCAATTTAAATCCATCAAATAAATTAAATTTATCATTTTTCCATACTAACCCCCATTATAAATTATTAAAAACTAGAAGTTTCCTTAAAATTTAATAAAAATCCTTAAAAATAACAATTATTCCTTAACAATCCCCCATAATAACCGATTTAAATCCAACTAATAAATTAAATTTAACATTTTTCCTTAACAAACCCCCATAATAAATTATTAAAAACCATAAATTTCCTTAAAATTTATTAGAAAAACCATTACTTCATCAAAAAACCCCATAAAAACCAATTTAAATCCATCAAATAAATTAAATTTAACATTTTTCCTTAACAAAACCCCATAATAAATTATTAAAAACCAGAAATTTCCTTAAAATTTATTAAAAATACCATTAATTCATCAAAAAACCCTATAATAACCGATTTAAATCCATCAAATAATTTAAATTTAACATTTTTCCATAGTAACCCCCATTATAAATTATTAAAAACTAGAAGTTTCCTTAAAATTTATAAAAAAAACCATTAATTCATCAAAAAACCCCATAAAAACCAATTTAAATCCATCAAATAAATTAAATTTAACATTTTTCCTTAACAAAACCCCATAATAAATTATTAAAAACCAGAAATTTCCTTAAAATTTATTAAAAAAAACCATTATTTCTTCAAAAAACCCCATAAAAACCAATTTAAATCCATCAAATAAATTAAATTTAACATTTTTCCATAGTAACCCTCATTATAAATTATTAAAAACTAGAAGTTTCCTTAAAATTTATAAAAAGAAAACCATTAATTCATCAAAAAACCCCATAAAAACCAATTTAAATCCATCAAATAAATTAAATTTACCATTTTTCCTTAACAAAACCCAATACTAAATTATTAAAAACCAGAAATTTCCTTAAAATTTATAAAAAATACCATTAATTCATCAAAAAACCCCATAAAAACCAATTTAAATCCATCAAATAAATTAAATTTAACATTTTTCCATAGTAACCGCCATTATAAATTATTAAAAACTAGAAGTTTCCTTAAAATTTATAAAAAAAACCATTAATTCATCAAAAAACCCCATAAAAACCAATTTAAATCCATCAAATAAATTAAATTTAACATTTTTCCTTAACAAACCCCCATAATAAATTATTAAAAACCATAAATTTCCTTAAAATTTATTAAAAATACCATTAACTCATCAAAAAACCCCATAATAACCGATTTAAATCCATCAAATAATTTAAATTTAACATTTTTCCATACTAACCCCCATTATAAATTATTAAAAACTAGAAGTTTCCTTAAAATTTAATAAAAATCCTTAAAAATAACAATAATTCCTTAACAATCCCCCATAATAACCGATTTAAATCCAACTAATAAATTAAATTTAACATTTTTCCATAGTAACCCCCATTATAAATTATTAAAAACTAGAAGTTTCCTTAAAATTTATAAAAAAAACCATTAATTCATCAAAAAACCCCATAAAAACCAATTTAAATCCATCAAATAAATTAAATTTAACATCTTTACTTAACAAACCCCCATAATAAATTATTAAAAACCATAAATTTCCTTAAAATTTATTCAAAAATCCATTAATTCATCAAAAAACCCCATAAAAATCAATTTAAATCCATCAAATAAATTAAATTTAACATTTTTCCATACTAACCCCCATTATAAATTATTAAAAACTAGAAGTTTCCTTAAAATTTATAAAAAAAACCATTAATTCATCAAAAAACCCCATAAAAACCATTTTAAAACCATCAAATAAATTAAATTTAACATTTTTCCTTAACAAAACCCCATACTAAATTATTAAAAACCAGAAATTTCCTTAAAATTTATTAAAAATACCATTAATTCATCAAAAAACCACATAAAAACCAATTTAAATCCATCAAATAAATTAAATTTAACATTTTTCCTTAACAAACCCCCATAATAAATTATTAAAAACCATAAATTTCCTTAAAATTTATTCAAAAATCTATTAATTCATCAAAAAACCCCATAAAAATCAATTTAAATCCATCAAATAAATTAAATTTAACATTTTTCCTTAACAAAACCCCATAATAAATTATTAAAAACCAGAAATTTCCTTAAAATTTATTAAAATTACCATTAATTCATCAAAAAACCCCATAATAACCGATTTAAATCATCAAATAATTTAAATTTAACATTTTTCATACTAACCCCCATTATAAATTATTAAAAACTAGACGTTTCCTTAAAATTTATTAAAAAAAACCATTAATTCATCAAAAAACCTCATAAAAACCAATTTAAATCCATCAAATAAATTAAATTTATTATTTTTCCATACTAACCCCCATTATAAATTATTAAAAACTAGAAGTTTCCTTAAAATTTAATAAAAATCCTTAAAAATAACAATTATTCCTTAACAATCCCCCCATAATAACCGATTTAAATCCAACTAATAAATTAAATTTAACATTTTTCCTTAACAAACCCCCATAATAAATTATTAAAAACCATAAATTTCCTTAAAATTTATTAGAAAAACCATTACTTCATCAAAAAACCCCATAAAAACCAATTTAAATCCATCAAATAAATTAAATTTAACATTTTTCCTTAACAAACCCCCATAATAAATTATTAAAAACCAGAAATTTCCTTAAAATTTATTAAAAATACCATTAATTCATCAAAAAACCCTATAATAACCGATTTAAATCCATCAAATAATTTAAATTTAACATTTTTCCATAGTAACCCCCATTATAAATTATTAAAAACTAGAAGTTTCCTTAAAATTTATAAAAAAAACCATTAATTCATCAAAAAACCCCATAAAAACCAATTTAAATCCATCAAATAAATTAAATTTAACATTTTTCCTTAACAAAACCCCATAATAAATTATTAAAAACCAGAAATTTCCTTAAAATTTATTAAAAAAACCATTATTTCTTCAAAAAACCTCATAAAAACCAATTTAAATCCATCAAATAAATTAAATTTAACATTTTTCCATAGTAACCCTCATTATAAATTATTAAAAACTAGAAGTTTCCTTAAAATTTATAAAAAGAAAACCATTAATTCATCAAAAAACCCCATAAAAACCAATTTAAATCCATCAAATAAATTAAATTTACCATTTTTCCTTAACAAAACCCAATACTAAATTATTAAAAACCAGAAATTTCCTTAAAATTTATAAAAAATACCATTAATTCATCAAAAAAACCCCATAAAAACCAATTTAAATCCATCAAATAAATTAAATTTAACATTTTTCCATAGTAACCGCCATTATAAATTATTAAAAACTAGAAGTTTCCTTAAAATTTATAAAAAAAACCATTAATTCATCAAAAAACCCCATAAAAACCAATTTAAATCCATCAAATAAATTAAATTTAACATTTTTCCTTAACAAACCCCCATAATAAATTATTAAAAACCATAAATTTCCTTAAAATTTATTAAAAATACCATTAACTCATCAAAAAACCCCATAATAACCGATTTAAATCCATCAAATAATTTAAATTTAACATTTTTCCATACTAACCCCCATTATAAATTATTAAAAACTAGAAGTTTCCTTAAAATTTAATAAAAATCCTTAAAAATAACAATAATTCCTTAACAATCCCCCATAATAACCGATTTAAATCCAACTAATAAATTAAATTTAACATTTTTCCATAGTAACCCCCATTATAAATTATTAAAAACTAGAAGTTTCCTTAAAATTTATAAAAAAAACCATTAATTCATCAAAAAACCCCATAAAAACCAATTTAAATCCATCAAATAAATTAAATTTAACATCTTTCCTTAACAAACCCCCATAATAAATTATTAAAAACCATAAATTTCCTTAAAATTTATTCAAAAATCCATTAATTCATCAAAAAACCCCATAAAAATCAATTTAAATCCATCAAATAAATTAAATTTAACATTTTTCCATACTAACCCCCATTATAAATTATTAAAAACTAGAAGTTTCCTTAAAATTTATAAAAAAAAACCATTAATTCATCAAAAAACCCCATAAAAACCAATTTAAATCCATCAAATAAATTAAATTTAACATTTTTCCATACTAACCCCCATTATAAATTATTAAAAACTAGAAGTTTCCTTAAAATTTAATAAAAATCCTTAAAAATAACAATAAATCCTTAACAATCCCCCATAATAACCGATTTAAATCCAACTAATAAATTAAATTTAACATTTTTCCATAGTAACCCCCATTATAAATTATTAAAAACTAGAAGTTTCCTTAAAATTTATAAAAAAAACCATTAATTCATCAAAAAACCCCATAAAAACCATTTTAAAACCATCAAATAAATTAAATTTAACATTTTTCCTTAACAAAACCCCATACTAAATTATTAAAAACCAGAAATTTCCTTAAAATTTATTAAAAATACCATTAATTCATCAAAAAACCACATAAAAACCAATTTAAATCCATCAAATAAATTAAATTTAACATTTTTCCTTTACAAACCCCCATAATAAATTATTAAAAACCATAAATTTCCTTAAAATTTATTCAAAAATCTATTAATTCATCAAAAAACCCCATAAAAATCAATTTAAATCCATCAAATAAATTAAATTTAACATTTTTCCTTAACAAAACCCCATAATAAATTATTAAAAACCAGAAATTTCCTTAAAATTTATTAAAAATACCATTAATTCATCAAAAAACCCTATAATAACCGATTTAAATCCATCAAATAATTTAAATTTAACATTTTTCCAATAGTAACCCCCATTATAAATTATTAAAAACTAGAAGTTTCCTTAAAATTTATAAAAAAAACCATTAATTCATCAAAAAACCCCATAAAAACCAATTTAAATCCATCAAATAAATTAAATTTAACATTTTTCCTTAACAAAACCCCATAATAAATTATTAAAAACCAGAAATTTCCTTAAAATTTATTAAAAAAACCATTATTTCTTCAAAAAACCCCATAAAAACCAATTTAAATCCATCAAATAAATTAAATTTAACATTTTTCCTTAACAAAACCCAATACTAAATTATTAAAAACTAGAAGTTTCCTTAAAATTTATAAAAAAAAACCATTAATTCATCAAAAAACCCCATAAAAACCAATTTAAATCCATCAAATAAATTAAATTTAACATTTTTCCTTAACAAAACCCAATACTTAATTATTAAAAACCAGAAATTTCCTTAAAATTTATAAAAAAATACCATTAATTCATCAAAAAACCCCATAAAAACCAATTTAAACCCATCAAATAAATTAAATTTAACATTTTTCCTTAACAAACCCCCATAATAAATTATTAAAAACCATAAATTTCCTTAAAATTTATTAAAAATACCATTAATTCATAAAAAAACCCCATAATAACCGATTTAAATCCATCAAATAATTTAAATTTAACATTTTTCCATACTAACCCCCATTATAAATTATTAAAAACTAGAAGTTTCCTTAAAATTTAATAAAAATCCTTAAAAATAACAATAATTCCTTAACAATCCCCCATAATAACCGATTTAAATCCAACTAATAAATTAAATTTAACATTTTTCCATAGTAACCGCCATTATAAATTATTAAAAACTAGAAGTTTCCTTAAAATTTATAAAAAAAACCATTATTTCTTCAAAAAACCCCATAAAAACCAATTTAAATCCATCAAATAAATTAAATTTAACATTTTTCCATAGTAACCCCCATTATAAATTATTAAAAACTAGAAGTTTCCTTAAAATTTATAAAAAAAACCATTAATTTATCAAAAAACCCCATAAAAACCAATTTAAATCCATCAAATAAATTAAATTTAACATTTTTCCTTAACAAAACCCAATACTAAATTATTAAAAACCAGAAATTTCCTTAAAATTTATAAAAAATACCATTAATTCATCAAAAAAACCCCATAAAAACCAATTTAAATCCATCAAATAAATTAAATTTAACATTTTTCCTTAACAAACCCCCATAATAAATTATTAAAAACCATAAATTTCCTTAAAATTTATTAAAAATACCATTAATTCATAAAAAAAACCCCATAATAACCGATTTAAATCCATCAAATAATTTAAATTTAACATTTTTCCATACTAACCCCCATTATAAATTATTAAAAACTAGATGTTTCCTTAAAATTTATAAAAAAAACCATTAATTCATCAAAAAACCCCATAAAAACCAATTTAAATCCATCAAATAAATTAAATTTAACATTTTTCCTTAACAAACCCCCATAATAAATTATTAAAAACCATAAATTTCCTTAAAATTTATTCAAAAATCCATTAATTCATCAAAAAAACCCCATAAAAATCAATTTAAATCCATCAAATAAATTAAATTTAACATTTTTCCTCAACAAAACCCCATAATAAATTATTAAAAACCAGAAATTTCCTTAAAATTTATTAAAAATACCATTAATTCATCAAAAAACCCCATAATAACCGATTTAAATCCATCAAATAATTTAAATTTAACATTTTTCCATACTAACCCCCATTATAAATTATTAAAAACTAGAAGTTTCCTTAAAATTTAATAAAAATCCTTAAAAATAACAATAATTCCTTAACAATCCCCCATAATAACCGATTTAAATCCAACTAATAAATTAAATTTAACATTTTTCCATAGTAACCCCCATTATAAATTATTAAAAACTAGAAGTTTCCTTAAAATTTATAAAAAAAACCATTAATTCATCAAATAACCCCATAAAAACCATTTTAAATCCATCAAATAAATTAAATTTAACATTTTTCCTTAACAAAACCCCATACTAAATTATTAAAAACCAGAAATTTCCTTAAAATTTATTAAAAATACCATTAATTCATCAAAAAACCCCATAATAACCGATTTAAATCCATCAAATAATTTAAATTTAACATTTTTCCATACTAACCCCCATTATAAATTATTAAAAACTAGAAGTTTCCTTAAAATTTAATAAAAATCCTTAAAAATAACAATAATTCCTTAACAATCCCCCATAATAACCGATTTAAATCCAACTAATAAATTAAATTTAACATTTTTCCATAGTAACCCCCATTATAAATTATTAAAAACTAGAAGTTTCCTTAAAATTTATAAAAAAAAACCATTAATTCATCAAAAAACCCCATAAAAACCAATTTAAATCCATCAAATAAATTAAATTTAACATCTTTCCTTAACAAACCCCCATAATAAATTATTAAAAACCATAAATTTCCTTAAAATTTATTCAAAAATCCATTAATTCATCAAAAAACCCCATAAAAATCAATTTAAATCCATCAAATAAATTAAATTTAACATTTTTCCATACTAACCCCCATTATAAATTATTAAAAACTAGAAGTTTCCTTAAAATTTATAAAAAAAACCATTAATTCATCAAAAAACCCCATAAAAACCAATTTAAATCCATCAAATAAATTAAATTTAACATTTTTCCATACTAACCCCCATTATAAATTATTAAAAACTAGAAGTTTCCTTAAAATTTAATAAAAATCCTTAAAAATAACAATAAATCCTTAACAATCCCCCATAATAACCGATTTAAATCCAACTAATAAATTAAATTTAACATTTTTCCATAGTAACCCCCATTATAAATTATTAAAAACTAGAAGTTTCCTTAAAATTTATAAAAAAAACCATTAATTCATCAAAAAACCCCATAAAAACCATTTTAAAACCATCAAATAAATTAAATTTAACATTTTTCCTTAACAAAACCCCATACTAAATTATTAAAAACCAGAAATTTCCTTAAAATTTATTAAAAATACCATTAATTCATCAAAAAACCACATAAAAACCAATTTAAATCCATCAAATAAATTAAATTTAACATTTTTCCTTTACAAACCCCCATAATAAATTATTAAAAACCATAAATTTCCTTAAAATTTATTCAAAAATCTATTAATTCATCAAAAAACCCCATAAAAATCAATTTAAATCCATCAAATAAATTAAATTTAACATTTTTCCTTAACAAAACCCCATAATAAATTATTAAAAACCAGAAATTTCCTTAAAATTTATTAAAAATACCATTAATTCATCAAAAAACCCTATAATAACCGATTTAAATCCATCAAATAATTTAAATTTAACATTTTTCCATAGTAACCCCCATTATAAATTATTAAAAACTAGAAGTTTCCTTAAAATTTATAAAAAAAACCATTAATTCATCAAAAAACCCCATAAAAACCAATTTAAATCCATCAAATAAATTAAATTTAACATTTTTCCTTAACAAAACCCCATAATAAATTATTAAAAACCAGAAATTTCCTTAAAATTTATTAAAAAAAACCATTATTTCTTCAAAAAACCCCATAAAAACCAATTTAAATCCATCAAATAAATTAAATTTAACATTTTTCCTTAACAAAACCCAATACTAAATTATTAAAAACTAGAAGTTTCCTTAAAATTTATAAAAAAAAACCATTAATTCATCAAAAAACCCCATAAAAACCAATTTAAATCCATCAAATAAATTAAATTTAACATTTTTCCTTAACAAAACCCAATACTAAATTATTAAAAACCAGAAATTTCCTTAAAATTTATAAAAAAATACCATTAATTCATCAAAAAACCCCATAAAAACCAATTTAAATCCATCAAATAAATTAAATTTAACATTTTTCCTTAACAAACCCCCATAATAAATTATTAAAAACCATAAATTTCCTTAAAATTTATTAAAAATACCATTAATTCATAAAAAAACCCCATAATAACCGATTTAAATCCATCAAATAATTTAAATTTAACATTTTTCCATACTAACCCCCATTATAAATTATTAAAAACTAGAAGTTTCCTTAAAATTTAATAAAAATCCTTAAAAATAACAATAATTCCTTAACAATCCCCCATAATAACCGATTTAAATCCAACTAATAAATTAAATTTAACATTTTTCCATAGTAACCGCCATTATAAATTATTAAAAACTAGAAGTTTCCTTAAAATTTATAAAAAAAACCATTATTTCTTCAAAAAACCCCATAAAAACCAATTTAAATCCATCAAATAAATTAAATTTAACATTTTTCCATAGTAACCCCCATTATAAATTATTAAAAACTAGAAGTTTCCTTAAAATTTATAAAAAAAAACCATTAATTTATCAAAAAACCCCATAAAAACCAATTTAAATCCATCAAATAAATTAAATTTAACATTTTTCCTTAACAAAACCCAATACTAAATTATTAAAAACCAGAAATTTCCTTAAAATTTATAAAAAATACCATTAATTCATCAAAAAAACCCCATAAAAACCAATTTAAATCCATCAAATAAATTAAATTTAACATTTTTCCTTAACAAAACCCCATTATAAATTATTAAAAACTAGAAGTTTCCTTAAAATTTAATAAAAATCCTTAAAAATAACAATAATTCCTTAACAATCCCCCATAATAACCGATTTAAAATCCAACTAATAAATTAAATTTAACATTTTTTCCATAGTAACCCCCCATTATAAATTATTAAAAACTAGAAGTTTCCTTAAAAATTTATAAAAAAAAACCATTAATTCATCAAATAACCCCATAAAAACCATTTTAAATCCATCAAATAAATTAAATTTAACATTTTTTCCTTAACAAAACCCCATACTAAATTATTAAAAACCAGAAATTTCCTTAAAATTTATTAAAAAATACCATTAATTCATCAAAAAAACCCCATAATAAACCGATTTAAATCCATCAAATAATTTAAATTTAACATTTTTCCATACTAACCCCCATTATAAATTATTAAAAACTAGAAGTTTCCTTAAAATTTAATAAAAATCCTTAAAAATAACAATAATTCCTTAACAATCCCCCATAATAACCGATTTAAATCCAACTAATAAATTAAATTTAACATTTTTCCATAGTAACCCCCATTATAAATTATTAAAAACTAGAAGTTTCCTTAAAATTTATAAAAAAAACCATTAATTCATCAAAAAACCCCAAAAAAAAAACCATTTTAAATCCATCAAATAAATTAAATTTAACATTTTTCCTTAACAAACCCCCATAATAAATTATTAAAAACCATAAATTTCCTTAAAATTTAATAAAAAATCCTTAAAAATAACAATTATTCCATAACAAATCCCCCATAATAACCAATTTAAATCCATCAAATAAATTAAATTTAACATTTTTCCTTAACAAACCCCCATAATAAATTATTAAAAACCAGAAATTTCCTTAAAATTTATTAAAAATACCATTAATTCATCAAAAAACCCCATAATAACCGATTTAAATCCATCAAATAATTTAAATTTAACATTTTTCCATACTAACCCCCATTATAAATTATTAAAAACTAGAAGTTTCCTTAAAATTTAATAAAAATCCTTAAAAATAACAATAATTCCTTAACAATCCCCCATAATAACCGATTTAAATCCAACTAATAAATTAAATTTAACATTTTTCCATAGTAACCCCCATTATAAATTATTAAAAACTAGAAGTTTCCTTAAAATTTATAAAAAAAAACCATTAATTCATCAAAAAACCCCAAAAAAACCATTTTAAATCCATCAAATAAATTAAATTTAACATTTTTCCTTAACAAAACCCCATAATAAATTATTAAAAACCATAAATTTCCTTAAAATTTATTCAAAAATCCATTAATTCATCAAAAAACCCCATAAAAATCAATTTAAATCCATCAAATAAATTAAATTTAACATTTTTCCTCAACAAAACCCCATAATAAATTATTAAAAACCAGAAATTTCCTTAAAATTTATTAAAAAATCCATTATTTCGTCAAAAAACCCCATAAAAACCAATTTAAATCCATCAAATACATTAAATTTAACATTTTTCCATAGTAACCCCCATTATAAATTATTAAAAACTAGAAGTTTCCTTAAAATTTATAAAAAAAAACCATTAATTCATCAAAAAAACCCCATAAAAACCATTTTAAATCCATCAAATAAATTAAATTTAACATTATTCCTTAACAAAACCCCATAATAAATTATTAAAAACCAGAAATTTCCTTAAAATTTATTAAAAATACCATTAATTCATCAAAAAACCCCATAAAAACCAATTTAAATCCATCAAATAAATTAAATTTAACATTTTTCCTTAACAAACCCCCATAATAAATTATTAAAAACCATAAATTTCCTTAAAATTTAATAAAAATCCTTAAAAATAACAATTATTCCATAACAATCCCCCATAATAACCAATTTAAATCCATCAAATAAATTAAATTTAACATTTTTCCTTAACAAACCCCCATAATAAATTATTAAAAACCAGAAATATCCTTAAAATTTATTAAAATTACCATTAATTCATCAAAAAACCCTATAATAACCGATTTAAATCCATCAAATAAATTAAATTTAACATTTTTCCTTAACAAACCCCCATAATAAATTATTAAAAACCAGAAATTTACTTAAAATTTATTAAAATTACCATTAATTCATCAAAAAACCCCATAATAACCGATTTAAATCATCAAATAATTTAAATTTAACATTTTTCATACTAACCCCCATTATAAATTATTAAAAACTAGACGTTTCCTTAAAATTTATTAAAAAAAACCATTAATTCATCAAAAAACCTCATAAAAACCAATTTAAATCCATCAAATAAATTAAATTTATCATTTTTCCATACTAACCCCCATTATAAATTATTAAAAACTAGAAGTTTCCTTAAAATTTAATAAAAATCCTTAAAAATAACAATTATTCCTTAACAATCCCCCATAATAACCGATTTAAATCCAACTAATAAATTAAATTTAACATTTTTCCTTAACAAACCCCCATAATAAATTATTAAAAACTAAATTTTCCTTAAAATTTATTAGAAAAAACCATTACTTCATCAAAAAACCCCATAAAAACCAATTTAAATCCATCAAATAAATTAAATTTAACATTTTTCCTTAACAAACCCCCATTATAAATTATTAAAAACCAGAAATTTCCTTAAAATTTATTAAAAATACCATTAATTCATCAAAAAAACCCTATAATAACCGATTTAAATCCATCAAATAATTTAAATTTAACATTTTTCCATAGTAACCCCCATTATAAATTATTAAAAACTAGAAGTTTCCTTAAAATTTATAAAAAAAAAACCATTAATTCATCAAAAAAACCCCATAAAAACCGATTTAAATCCAACTAATAAATTAAATTTAACATTTTTCCATAGTAACCCCCATTATAAATTATTAAAAACTAGAAGTTTCCTTAAAATTTATTAAAAAAAACCATTATTTCATCAAAAAAACCCCATAAAAACCAATTTAAATCCATCAAATAAATTAAATTTAACATTTTTCCTTAACAAAACCCCATAATAAATTATTAAAAACCAGAAATTTCCTTAAAATTTATTAAAAATACCATTAATTCATCAAAAAAACCCTATAATAACCGATTTAAATCCATCAAATAATTTAAATTTAACATTTTTCCATAGTAACCCCCATTATAAATTATTAAAAACTAGAAATTTCCTTAAAATTTATAAAAAATACCATTAATTCATCAAAAAACCCCATAAAAACCAATTTAAATCCATCAAATAAATTAAATTTAACATTTTTCCTTAACAAAACCCCATTATAAATTATTAAAAACTAGAAGTTTCCTTAAAATTTAATAAAAATCCTTAAAAATAACAATAATTCCTTAACAATCCCCCATAATAACCGATTTAAATCCAACTAATAAATTAAATTTAACATTTTTCCATAGTAACCCCCATTATAAATTATTAAAAACTAGAAGTTTCCTTAAAATTTATAAAAAAAAACCATTAATTCATCAAATAACCCCATAAAAACCATTTTAAATCCATCAAATAAATTAAATTTAACATTTTTCCTTAACAAAACCCCATACTAAATTATTAAAAACCAGAAATTTCCTTAAAATTTATTAAAAATACCATTAATTCATCAAAAAACCCCATAATAACCGATTTAAATCCATCAAATAATTTAAATTTAACATTTTTCCATACTAACCCCCCATTATAAATTATTAAAAACTAGAAGTTTCCTTAAAATTTAATAAAAATCCTTAAAAATAACAATAATTCCTTAACAATCCCCCATAATAACCGATTTAAATCCAACTAATAAATTAAATTTAACATTTTTCCATAGTAACCCCCATTATAAATTATTAAAAACTAGAAGTTTCCTTAAAATTTATAAAAAAAAACCATTAATTCATCAAAAAACCCCAAAAAAAAACCATTTTAAATCCATCAAATAAATTAAATTTAACATTTTTCCTTAACAAACCCCCATAATAAATTATTAAAAACCATAAATTTCCTTAAAATTTAATAAAAATCCTTAAAAATAACAATTATTCCATAACAATCCCCCATAATAACCAATTTAAATCCATCAAATAAATTAAATTTAACATTTTTCCTTAACAAACCCCCATAATAAATTATTAAAAACCAGAAATTTCCTTAAAATTTATTAAAAATACCATTAATTCATCAAAAAACCCCATAATAACCGATTTAAATCCATCAAATAATTTAAATTTAACATTTTTCCATAGTAACCCCCATTATAAATTATTAAAAACTAGAAGTTTCCTTAAAATTTATAAAAAAAACCATTAATTCATCAAAAAACCCCAAAAAAAAACCATTTTAAATCCATCAAATAAATTAAATTTAACATTTTTCCTTAACAAAACCCCATAATAAATTATTAAAAACCATAAATTTCCTTAAAATTTATTCAAAAATCCATTAATTCATCAAAAAAACCCCATAAAAATCAATTTAAATCCATCAAATAAATTAAATTTAACATTTTTCCTCAACAAAACCCCATAATAAATTATTAAAAACCAGAAATTTCCTTAAAATTTATTAAAAAATCCATTATTTCGTCAAAAAACCCCATAAAAACCAATTTAAATCCATCAAATACATTAAATTTAACATTTTTCCATAGTAACCCCCCATTATAAATTATTAAAAACTAGAAGTTTCCTTAAAATTTATAAAAAAAAAACCATTAATTCATCAAAAAACCCCATAAAAACCATTTTAAATCCATCAAATAAATTAAATTTAACATTATTCCTTAACAAAACCCCATAATAAATTATTAAAAACCAGAAATTTCCTTAAAATTTATTAAAAATACCATTAATTCATCAAAAAACCCCATAAAAACCAATTTAAATCCATCAAATAAATTAAATTTAACATTTTTCCTTAACAAACCCCCATAATAAATTATTAAAAACCATAAATTTCCTTAAAATTTAATAAAAATCCTTAAAAATAACAATTATTCCATAACAATCCCCCATAATAACCAATTTAAATCCATCAAATAAATTAAATTTAACATTTTTCCTTAACAAACCCCCATAATAAATTATTAAAAACCAGAAATATCCTTAAAATTTATTAAAATTACCATTAATTCATCAAAAAACCCTATAATAACCGATTTAAATCCATCAAATAAATTAAATTTAACATTTTTCCTTAACAAACCCCCATAATAAATTATTAAAAACCAGAAATTTACTTAAAATTTATTAAAATTACCATTAATTCATCAAAAAACCCCATAATAACCGATTTAAATCATCAAATAATTTAAATTTAACATTTTTCATACTAACCCCCATTATAAATTATTAAAAACTAGACGTTTCCTTAAAATTTATTAAAAAAAAACCATTAATTCATCAAAAAACCTCATAAAAACCAATTTAAATCCATCAAATAAATTAAATTTATCATTTTTCCATACTAACCCCCATTATAAATTATTAAAAACTAGAAGTTTCCTTAAAATTTAATAAAAATCCTTAAAAATAACAATTATTCCTTAACAATCCCCCATAATAACCGATTTAAATCCAACTAATAAATTAAATTTAACATTTTTCCTTAACAAACCCCCATAATAAATTATTAAAAACCATAAATTTCCTTAAAATTTATTAGAAAAACCATTACTTCATCAAAAAAACCCCATAAAAACCAATTTAAATCCATCAAATAAATTAAATTTAACATTTTTCCTTAACAAACCCCCATAATAAATTATTAAAAACCATAAATTTTCTTAAAATTTATTCAAAAAACCATAAATTCATCAAAAAAACCCCATAAAAACCAATTTAAATCCATCAAATAAATTAAATTTAACATTTTTCCTTAACAAAACCCCATAATAAATTATTAAAAACCAGAAATTTCCTTAAAATTTATTAAAAATACCATTAATTCATCAAAAAACCCTATAATAACCGATTTAAATCCATCAAATAATTTAAATTTAACATTTTTCCATAGTAACCCCCCATTATAAATTATTAAAAACTAGAAGTTTCCTTAAAATTTATAAAAAAAACCATTAATTCATCAAAAAACCCCATAAAAACCGATTTAAATCCAACTAATAAATTAAATTTAACATTTTTCCATAGTAACCCCCATTATAAATTATTAAAAACTAGAAGTTTCCTTAAAATTTATTAAAAAAACCATTATTTCATCAAAAAACCCCATAAAAACCAATTTAAATCCATCAAATAAATTAAATTTAACATTTTTCCTTAACAAAACCCCATAATAAATTATTAAAAACCAGAAATTTCCTTAAAATTTAAAAAAAAAACCATTAATTCATCAAAAAACCCCATAAAAACCAATTTAAATCAATCAAATAAATTAAATTTAACATTTTTCCTCAACAAAACCCCATAATAAATTATTAAAAACCAGAAATTTCCTTAAAGTTTATTAAAAATACCATTAATTCATAAAAAAAACCCCATAATAACCGATTTAAATCCATCAAATAATTTAAATTTAACATTTTTCCATACTAACCCCCATTATAAATTATTAAAAACTAGAAGTTTCCTTAAAATTTAATAAAAATCCTTAAAAATAACAATAATTCCTTAACAATCCCCGATAATAACCGATTTAAATCCAACTAATAAATTAAATTTAACATTTTTCCATAGTAACCCCCATTATAAATTATTAAAAACTAGAAGTTTCCTTAAAATTTATAAAAAAAAACCATTAATTCATCAAAAAAACCCCATAAAAACCGATTTAAATCCAACTAATAAATTAAATTTAACATTTTTCCATAGTAACCCCCCATTATAAATTATTAAAAACTAGAAGTTTCCTTAAAATTTATAAAAAAAAACCATTAATTCATCAAAAAACCCCATAAAAAACCATTTTAAATCCATCAAATAAATTAAATTTAACATTTTTCCTTAACAAACCCCCATAATAAATTATTAAAAACCAGAAATTTAAAAATAACAATAATTCCTTAACAATCCCCCATAATAACCGATTTAAATCCAACTAATAAATTAAATTTAACATTTTTCCATAGTAACCCCCATTATAAATTATTAAAAACTAGAAGTTTCCTTAAAATTTATAAAAAAAAACCATTAATTCATCAAAAAACCCCATAAAAACCAATTTAAATCCATCAAATAAATTAAATTTAACATTTTTCCTTAACAAACCCCCATAATAAATTATTAAAAACCAGAAATATCCTTAAAATTTATTAAAATTACCATTAATTCATCAAAAAAACCCCATAATAACCGATTTAAATCATCAAATAATTTAAATTTAACATTTTTCATACTAACCCCCATTATAAATTATTAAAAACTAGACGTTTCCTTAAAATTTATTAAAAAAAAACCATTAATTCATCAAAAAACCTCATAAAAACCAATTTAAATCCATCAAATAAATTAAATTTATCATTTTTCCATACTAACCCCCATTATAAATTATTAAAAACTAGAAGTTTCCTTAAAATTTAATAAAAATCCTTAAAAATAACAATTATTCCTTAACAATCCCCCATAATAACCGATTTAAATCCAACTAATAAATTAAATTTAACATTTTTCCTTAACAAACCCCCATAATAAATTATTAAAAACCATAAATTTCCTTAAAATTTATTAGAAAAACCATTACTTCATCAAAAAACCCCATAAAAACCAATTTAAATCCATCAAATAAATTAAATTTAACATTTTTCCTTAACAAACCCCCATAATAAATTATTAAAAACCATAAATTTTCTTAAAATTTATTCAAAAAACCATAAATTCATCAAAAAACCCCATAAAAACCAATTTAAATCCATCAAATAAATTAAATTTAACATTTTTCCTTAACAAAACCCCATAATAAATTATTAAAAACCAGAAATTTCCTTAAAATTTATTAAAAATACCATTAATTCATCAAAAAACCCTATAATAACCGATTTAAATCCATCAAATAATTTAAATTTAACATTTTTCCATAGTAACCCCCATTATAAATTATTAAAAACTAGAAGTTTCCTTAAAATTTATAAAAAAAAACCATTAATTCATCAAAAAACCCCATAAAAACCAATTTAAATCCATCAAATAAATTAAATTTAACATTTTTCCTTAACAAAACCCCATAATAAATTATTAAAAACCAGAAATTTCCTTAAAATTTATTAAAAAAAACCATTATTTCTTCAAAAAAACCCCATAAAAACCAATTTAAATCCATCAAATAAATTAAATTTAACATTTTTCCATAGTAACCCTCATTATAAATTATTAAAAACTAGAAGTTTCCTTAAAATTTATAAAAAAAAACCATTAATTCATCAAAAAACCCCATAAAAACCAATTTAAATCCATCAAATAAATTAAATTTACCATTTTTCCTTAACAAAACCCAATACTAAATTATTAAAAACCAGAAATTTCCTTAAAATTTATAAAAAATACCATTAATTCATCAAAAAAACCCCATAAAAAACCAATTTAAATCCATCAAATAAATTAAATTTAACATTTTTCCATAGTAACCCGCCATTATAAATTATTAAAAACTAGAAGTTTCCTTAAAATTTATAAAAAAAAACCATTAATTCATCAAAAAAACCCCATAAAAACCAATTTAAATCCATCAAATAAATTAAATTTAACATTTTTCCTTAACAAACCCCCATAATAAATTATTAAAAACCATAAATTTCCTTAAAATTTATTAAAAATACCATTAACTCATCAAAAAACCCCATAATAACCGATTTAAATCCATCAAATAATTTAAATTTAACATTTTTCCATACTAACCCCCATTATAAATTATTAAAAACTAGAAGTTTCCTTAAAATTTAATAAAAATCCTTAAAAATAACAATAATTCCTTAACAATCCCCCATAATAACCGATTTAAATCCAACTAATAAATTAAATTTAACATTTTTCCATAGTAACCCCCCATTATAAATTATTAAAAACTAGAAGTTTCCTTAAAATTTAATAAAAATCCTTAAAAATAACAATAAATCCTTAACAATCCCCCATAATAACCGATTTAAATCCAACTAATAAATTAAATTTAACATTTTTCCATAGTAACCCCCATTATAAATTATTAAAAACTAGAAGTTTCCTTAAAATTTATAAAAAAAAACCATTAATTCATCAAAAAACCCCATAAAAACCATTTTAAAACCATCATATAAATTAAATTTAACATTTTTCCTTAACAAAACCCCATACTAAATTATTAAAAACCAGAAATTTCCTTAAAATTTATTAAAAATACCATTAATTCATCAAAAAAACCACATAAAAACCAATTTAAATCCATCAAATAAATTAAATTTAACATTTTTCCTTAACAAACCCCCATAATAAATTATTAAAAACCATAAATTTCCTTAAAATTTATTCAAAAATCTATTAATTCATCAAAAAACCCCATAAAAATCAATTTAAATCCATCAAATAAATTAAATTTAACATTTTTCCTTAACAAAACCCCATAATAAATTATTAAAAACCAGAAATTTCCTTAAAATTTATTAAAAATACCATTAATTCATCAAAAAACCCTATAATAACCGATTTAAATCCATCAAATAATTTAAATTTAACATTTTTCCATAGTAACCCCCATTATAAATTATTAAAAACTAGAAGTTTCCTTAAAATTTATAAAAAAAAACCATTAATTCATCAAAAAACCCCATAAAAACCAATTTAAATCCATCAAATAAATTAAATTTAACATTTTTCCTTAACAAAACCCCATAATAAATTATTAAAAACCAGAAATTTCCTTAAAATTTATTAAAAAAACCATTATTTCTTCAAAAAACCCC
Organism: Rhopalosiphum padi; assembly: GCF_020882245.1. NCBI lineage: Eukaryota > Metazoa > Arthropoda > Insecta > Hemiptera > Aphididae > Rhopalosiphum > Rhopalosiphum padi. The sequence continues at coordinate 4,044,821 of NW_026869996.1, read as the reverse complement.
ATAAAAACCAATTTAAATCCATCAAATAAATTAAATTTAACATTTTTCCATAGTAACCCTCATTATAAATTATTAAAAACTAGAAGTTTCCTTAAAATTTATAAAAAAAAAACCATTAATTCATCAAAAAACCCCATAAAAACCAATTTAAATCCATCAAATAAATTAAATTTACCATTTTTCCTTAACAAAACCCAATACTAAATTATTAAAAACCAGAAATTTCCTTAAAATTTATAAAAAATACCATTAATTCATCAAAAAAACCCCATAAAAACCAATTTAAATCCATCAAATAAATTAAATTTAACATTTTTCCATAGTAACCGCCATTATAAATTATTAAAAACTAGAAGTTTCCTTAAAATTTATAAAAAAAACCATTAATTCATCAAAAAACCCCATAAAAACCAATTTAAATCCATCAAATAAATTAAATTTAACATTTTTCCTTAACAAACCCCCATAATAAATTATTAAAAACCATAAATTTCCTTAAAATTTATTAAAAATACCATTAACTCATCAAAAAACCCCATAATAACCGATTTAAATCCATCAAATAATTTAAATTTAACATTTTTCCATACTAACCCCCATTATAAATTATTAAAAACTAGAAGTTTCCTTAAAATTTAATAAAAATCCTTAAAAATAACAATAATTCCTTAACAATCCCCCATAATAACCGATTTAAATCCAACTAATAAATTAAATTTAACATTTTTCCATAGTAACCCCCCATTATAAATTATTAAAAACTAGAAGTTTCCTTAAAATTTAATAAAAATCCTTAAAAATAACAATAAATCCTTAACAATCCCCCATAATAACCGATTTAAATCCAACTAATAAATTAAATTTAACATTTTTCCATAGTAACCCCCCATTATAAATTATTAAAAACTAGAAGTTTCCTTAAAATTTATAAAAAAAAACCATTAATTCATCAAAAAACCCCATAAAAACCATTTTAAAACCATCATATAAATTAAATTTAACATTTTTCCTTAACAAAACCCCATACTAAATTATTAAAAACCAGAAATTTCCTTAAAATTTATTAAAAATACCATTAATTCATCAAAAAACCACATAAAAACCAATTTAAATCCATCAAATAAATTAAATTTAACATTTTTCCTTAACAAACCCCCATAATAAATTATTAAAAACCATAAATTTCCTTAAAATTTATTCAAAAATCTATTAATTCATCAAAAAACCCCATAAAAATCAATTTAAATCCATCAAATAAATTAAATTTAACATTTTTCCTTAACAAAACCCCATAATAAATTATTAAAAACCAGAAATTTCCTTAAAATTTATTAAAAATACCATTAATTCATCAAAAAACCCTATAATAACCGATTTAAATCCATCAAATAATTTAAATTTAACATTTTTCCATAGTAACCCCCATTATAAATTATTAAAAACCAGAAATTTCCTTAAAATTTATTAAAAAAAACCATTATTTCTTCAAAAAAACCCCATAAAAACCAATTTAAATCCATCAAATAAATTAAATTTAACATTTTTCCTTAACAAAACCCAATACTAAATTATTAAAAACTAGAAGTTTCCTTAAAATTTATAAAAAAAAAACCATTAATTCATCAAAAAACCCCATAAAAACCAATTTAAATCCATCAAATAAATTAAATTTAACATTTTTCCTTAACAAAACCCAATACTAAATTATTAAAAACCAGAAATTTCCTTAAAATTTATAAAAAAATACCATTAATTCATCAAAAAAACCCCATAAAAACCAATTTAAATCCATCAAATAAATTAAATTTAACATTTTTCCTTAACAAACCCCCATAATAAATTATTAAAAACCATAAATTTCCTTAAAATTTATTAAAAATACCATTAATTCATAAAAAAAACCCCATAATAACCGATTTAAATCCATCAAATAATTTAAATTTAACATTTTTCCATACTAACCCCCATTATAAATTATTAAAAACTAGAAGTTTCCTTAAAATTTAATAAAAATCCTTAAAAATAACAATAATTCCTTAACAATCCCCCATAATAACCGATTTAAATCCAACTAATAAATTAAATTTAACATTTTTCCATAGTAACCGCCATTATAAATTATTAAAAACTAGAAGTTTCCTTAAAATTTATAAAAAAAACCATTATTTCTTCAAAAAACCCCATAAAAACCAATTTAAATCCATCAAATAAATTAAATTTAACATTTTTCCATAGTAACCCCCATTATAAATTATTAAAAACTAGAAGTTTCCTTAAAATTTATAAAAAAAAACCATTAATTTATCAAAAAACCCCATAAAAACCAATTTAAATCCATCAAATAAATTAAATTTAACATTTTTCCTTAACAAAACCCAATACTAAATTATTAAAAACCAGAAATTTCCTTAAAATTTATAAAAAATACCATTAATTCATCAAAAAAACCCCATAAAAACCAATTTAAATCCATCAAATAAATTAAATTTAACATTTTTCCTTAACAAACCCCCATAATAAATTATTAAAAACCATAAATTTCCTTAAAATTTATTAAAAATACCATTAAATTCATAAAAAAAACCCCATAATAACCGATTTAAATCCATCAAATAATTTAAATTTAACATTTTTCCATACTAACCCCCATTATAAATTATTAAAAACTAGAAGTTTCCTTAAAATTTATAAAAAAAAACCATTAATTCATCAAAAAAACCCCATAAAAACCAATTTAAATCCATCAAATAAATTAAATTTAACATTTTTCCTTAACAAACCCCCATAATAAATTATTAAAAACCATAAATTTCCTTAAAATTTATTCAAAAATCCATTAATTCATCAAAAAACCCCATAAAAATCAATTTAAATCCATCAAATAAATTAAATTTAACATTTTTCCTCAACAAAACCCCATAATAAATTATTAAAAACCAGAAATTTCCTTAAAATGTATTAAAAATACCATTAATTCATCAAAAAACCCCATAATAACCGATTTAAATCCATCAAATAATTTAAATTTAACATTTTTCCATACTAACCCCCATTATAAATTATTAAAAACTAGAAGTTTCCTTAAAATTTAATAAAAATCCTTAAAAATAACAATAATTCCTTAACAATCCCCCATAATAACCGATTTAAATCCAACTAATAAATTAAATTTAACATTTTTCCATAGTAACCCCCATTATAAATTATTAAAAACTAGAAGTTTCCTTAAAATTTATAAAAAAAAACCATTAATTCATCAAATAACCCCATAAAAACCATTTTAAATCCATCAAATAAATTAAATTTAACATTTTTCCTTAACAAAACCCCATACTAAATTATTAAAAACCAGAAATTTCCTTAAAATTTATTAAAAATACCATTAATTCATCAAAAAACCCCATAATAACCGATTTAAATCCATCAAATAATTTAAATTTAACATTTTTCCATACTAACCCCCATTATAAATTATTAAAAACTAGAAGTTTCCTTAAAATTTAATAAAAATCCTTAAAAATAACAATAATTCCTTAACAATCCCCCATAATAACCGATTTAAATCCAACTAATAAATTAAATTTAACATTTTTCCATAGTAACCCCCATTATAAATTATTAAAAACTAGAAGTTTCCTTAAAATTTATAAAAAAAAACCATTAATTCATCAAAAAACCCCAAAAAAAACCATTTTAAATCCATCAAATAAATTAAATTTAACATTTTTCCTTAACAAACCCCCATAATAAATTATTAAAAACCATAAATTTCCTTAAAATTTAATAAAAATCCTTAAAAATAACAATTATTCCATAACAATCCCCCATAATAACCAATTTAAATCCATCAAATAAATTAAATTTAACATTTTTCCTTAACAAACCCCCATAATAAATTATTAAAAACCAGAAATATCCTTAAAATTTATTAAAATTACCATTAATTCATCAAAAAACCCTATAATAACCGATTTAAATCCATCAAATAAATTAAATTTAACATTTTTCCTTAACAAACCCCCATAATAAATTATTAAAAACCAGAAATTTACTTAAAATTTATTAAAATTACCATTAATTCATCAAAAAACCCCATAATAACCGATTTAAATCATCAAATAATTTAAATTTAACATTTTTCATACTAACCCCCATTATAAATTATTAAAAACTAGACGTTTCCTTAAAATTTATTAAAAAAAAACCATTAATTCATCAAAAAACCTCATAAAAACCAATTTAAATCCATCAAATAAATTAAATTTATCATTTTTCCATACTAACCCCCCATTATAAATTATTAAAAACTAGAAGTTTCCTTAAAATTTAATAAAAATCCTTAAAAATAACAATTATTCCTTAACAATCCCCCATAATAACCGATTTAAATCCAACTAATAAATTAAATTTAACATTTTTCCTTAACAAACCCCCATAATAAATTATTAAAAACCATAAATTTCCTTAAAATTTATTAGAAAAACCATTACTTCATCAAAAAACCCCATAAAAACCAATTTAAATCCATCAAATAAATTAAATTTAACATTTTTCCTTAACAAACCCCCATAATAAATTATTAAAAACCATAAATTTTCTTAAAATTTATTCAAAAAACCATAAATTCATCAAAAAACCCCATAAAAACCAATTTAAATCCATCAAATAAATTAAATTTAACATTTTTCCTTAACAAAACCCCATAATAAATTATTAAAAACCAGAAATTTCCTTAAAATTTATTAAAAATACCATTAATTCATCAAAAAACCCTATAATAACCGATTTAAATCCATCAAATAATTTAAATTTAACATTTTTCCATAGTAACCCCCATTATAAATTATTAAAAACTAGAAGTTTCCTTAAAATTTATAAAAAAAAACCATTAATTCATCAAAAAACCCCATAAAAACCGATTTAAATCCAACTAATAAATTAAATTTAACATTTTTCCATAGTAACCCCCATTATAAATTATTAAAAACTAGAAGTTTCCTTAAAATTTATTAAAATCTTAACAAAACCCCATAATAAATTATTAAAAACCAGAAATTTCCTTAAAATTTATTCAAAAAACCATTAATTCATCAAAAAACCCCAATAAAAAACCAATTTAAATCAATCAAATAAATTAAATTTAACATTTTTCCTCAACAAAACCCCATAATAAATTATTAAAAACCAGAAATTTCCTTAAAATTTAATAAAAATCCTTAAAAATAACAATAATTCCTTAACAATCCCCCATAATAACCGATTTAAATCCATCAAATAATTTAAATTTAACATTTTTCCATACTAACCCCCATTATAAATTATTAAAAACTAGAAGTTTTCCTTAAAATTTAATAAAAATCCTTAAAAATAACAATAATTCCTTAACAATCCCCCATAATAACCGATTTAAAATCCATCAAATAATTTAAATTTAACATTTTTCCATACTAACCCCCATTATAAATTATTAAAAACTAGAAGTTTCCTTAAAATTTAATAAAAATCCTTAAAAAATAACAATAATTCCTTAACAATCCCCGATAATAACCGATTTAAATCCAACTAATAAATTAAATTTAACATTTTTTCCATAGTAACCCCCATTATAAATTATTAAAAACTAGAAGTTTCCTTAAAATTTATAAAAAAAAACCATTAATTCATCAAAAAACCCCATAAAAACCGATTTAAATCCAACTAATAAATTAAATTTAACATTTTTCCATAGTAACCCCCATTATAAATTATTAAAAACTAGAAGTTTCCTTAAAATTTATAAAAAAAAAAAAAACCATTAATTCATCAAAAAACCCCATAAAAACCATTTTAAAATCCATCAAATAAATTAAATTTAACATTTTTCCTTAACAAACCCCCATAATAAATTATTAAAAACCAGAAATTTAAAAATAACAATAATTCCTTAACAATCCCCCCATAATAACCGATTTAAATCCAACTAATAAATTAAATTTAACATTTTTCCATAGTAACCCCCATTATAAATTATTAAAAACTAGAAGTTTCCTTAAAATTTATAAAAAAAAACCATTAATTCATCAAAAAACCCCATAAAAACCAATTTAAATCCATCAAATAAATTAAATTTAACATTTTTCCTTAACAAACCCCCATAATAAATTATTAAAAACCAGAAATATCCTTAAAATTTATTAAAATTACCATTAATTCATCAAAAAACCCCATAATAAACCGATTTAAATCATCAAATAATTTAAATTTAACATTTTTCATACTAACCCCCCATTATAAATTATTAAAAACTAGACGTTTCCTTAAAATTTATTAAAAAAAAACCATTAATTCATCAAAAACCTCATAAAAAACCAATTTAAATCCATCAAATAAATTAAATTTATCATTTTTTCCATACTAACCCCCCATTATAAATTATTAAAAAACTAGAAGTTTCCTTAAAATTTAATAAAAATCCTTAAAAATAACAATTATTCCTTAACAATCCCCCATAATAACCGATTTAAATCCAACTAATAAATTAAATTTAACATTTTTCCTTAACAAACCCCCATAATAAATTATTAAAAACCATAAATTTCCTTAAAATTTATTAGAAAAAACCATTACTTCATCAAAAAAACCCCATAAAAACCAATTTAAATCCATCAAATAAATTAAATTTAACATTTTTCCTTAACAAACCCCCCATAATAAATTATTAAAAACCATAAATTTTCTTAAAATTTATTCAAAAAAACCATAAATTCATCAAAAAACCCCATAAAAAACAATTTAAATCCATCAAATAAATTAAATTTAACATTTTTCCTTAACAAAACCCCATAATAAATTATTAAAAAACCAGAAATTTCCTTAAAATTTATTAAAAATACCATTAATTCATCAAAAAAACCCTATAATAACCGATTTTAAATCCATCAAAATAATTTAAATTTAACATTTTTCCATAGTAACCCCCATTATAAATTATTAAAAACTAGAAGTTTTCCTTAAAATTTATAAAAAAAAAACCATTAATTCATCAAAAAAACCCCATAAAAAACCAATTTAAATCCATCAAATAAATTAAATTTAACATTTTTCCATAGTAACCCCCATTATAAATTATTAAAAACTAGAAGTTTCCTTAAAATTTATAAAAAAAAAACCATTAATTCATCAAAAAACCCCATAAAAAACCATTTTAAAATCCATCAAATAAATTAAATTTAACATTTTTCCTTAACAAACCCCCATAATAAATTATTAAAAACCAGAAATTTAAAAATAACAATAATTCCTTAACAATCCCCCATAATAACCGATTTAAATCCATCAAATAATTTAAATTTTAACATTTTTCCATACTAACCCCCATTATAAATTATTAAAAACTAGAAAGTTTCCTTAAAATTAATAAAAATCCTTAAAAATAACAATAATTCCTTAACAATCCCCCATAATAACCGATTTAAATCCAACTAATAAATTAAATTTAACATTTTTCCTTAACAAAACCCCATAATAAAATTATTAAAAACCAGAAATTTCCTTAAAATTTATTAAAAAAAACCATTATTTCTTCAAAAAACCCCATAAAAACCAATTTAAATCCATCAAATAAATTAAATTTAACATTTTTTCCTTAACAAAACCCAATACTAAATTATTAAAAACTAGAAGTTTCCTTAAAATTTATAAAAAAAAACCATTAATTCATCAAAAAAACCCCATAAAAACCAATTTAAATCCATCAAATAAATTAAATTTAACATTTTTCCTTAACAAAACCCAATACTAAATTATTAAAAACCAGAAATTTCCTTAAAATTTATAAAAAAATACCATTAATTCATCAAAAAAACCCCATAAAAACCGATTTAAATCCAACTAATAAATTAAATTTAACATTTTTCCATACTAACCCCCATTATAAATTATTAAAAACTAGAAGTTTTCCTTAAAATTTAATAAAAATCCTTAAAAATAACAATAATTCCTTAACAATCCCCGATAATAACCGATTTAAATCCAACTAATAAATTAAATTTAACATTTTTCCATAGTAACCCCCATTATAAATTATTAAAAACTAGAAGTTTCCTTAAAATTTATAAAAAAAAACCATTAATTCATCAAAAAACCCCATAAAAAACCGATTTAAATCCAACTAATAAATTAAATTTAACATTTTTCCATAGTAACCCCCATTATAAATTATTAAAAACTAGAAGTTTCCTTAAAATTTAATAAAAAAAAAACCATTAATTCATCAAAAAAACCCCATAAAAACCATTTTAAAATCCATCAAATAAATTAAATTTAACATTTTTCCATAGTAACCCCCATTATAAATTATTAAAAACTAGAAGTTTCCTTAAAATTTATTAAAAAAACCATTATTTCATCAAAAAAAACCCCATAAAAACCAATTTAAATCCATCAAATAAATTAAATTTAACATTTTTCCTTAACAAAAACCCCATAATAAATTATTAAAAACCAGAAATTTCCTTAAAATTTAAAAAGAAAAAAAACCATTAGATTCATCAAAAAAAAACCCCATAAAAACCAATTTAAATCAATCAAATAAATTAAATTTAACATTTTTCCTCAACAAAACCCCATAATAAATTATTAAAAACCAGAAATTTCCTTAAAGTTTATTAAAAATACCATTAATTCATAAAAAAAACCCCATAATAACCGATTTAAAATCCATCAAATAATTTAAATTTAACATTTTTCCATACTAACCCCCATTATAAATTATTAAAAACTAGAAGTTTCCTTAAAATTTAATAAAAATCCCTAAAAATAACAATAATTCCTTAACAATCCCCGATAATAACCGATTTAAATCCAACTAATAAATTAAATTTAACATTTTTCCATAGTAACCCCCATTATAAATTATTAAAAACTAGAAGTTTCCTTAAAATTTATAAAAAAAACCATTAATTCATCAAAAAAACCCCATAAAAACCGATTTAAATCCAACTAATAAATTAAATTTAACATTTTTCCATAGTAACCCCCCATTATAAATTATTAAAAACTAGAAGTTTCCTTAAAATTTATAAAAAAAAACCATTAATTCATCAAAAAACCCCATAAAAAACCATTTTAAATCCATCAAATAAATTAAATTTAACATTTTTCCTTAACAATAACCCCCATAATAAATTATTAAAAACCAGAAATTTAAAAATAACAATAATTCCTTAACAATCCCCCATAATAAACCGATTTAAATCCAACTAATAAATTAAAATTTAACATTTTTCCATAGTAACCCCCATTATAAATTATTAAAAACTAGAAGTTTCCTTAAAATTTATAAAAAAAAAACCATTAATTCATCAAAAAACCCCATAAAAACCAATTTAAATCCATCAAATAAATTAAATTTAACATTTTTCCTTAACAAACCCCCATAATAAATTATTAAAAAACCAGAAATATCCTTAAAATTTATTAAAATTACCATTAATTCATCAAAAAAAACCCCATAATAACCGATTTAAAATCATCAAATAATTTAAATTTAACATTTTTCATACTAACCCCCATTATAAATTATTAAAAACTAGACGTTTCCTTAAATATTTATTAAAAAAAAACCATTAATTCATCAAAAAACCTCATAAAAAACCAATTTAAATCCATCAAATAAATTAAATTTATCATTTTTCCATACTAACCCCCCATTATAAATTATTAAAAACTAGAAGTTTCCTTAAAATTTAATAAAAATCCTTAAAAATAACAATTATTCCTTAACAATCCCCCATAATAACCGATTTAAATCCAACTAATAAATTAAATTTAACATTTTTCCTTAACAAACCCCCATAATAAATTATTAAAAACCATAAATTTCCTAAAATTTATTAGAAAAACCATTACTTCATCAAAAAAAAACCCCATAAAAACCATTTAAATCCATCAAATAAATTAAATTTAACATTTTTCCTTAACAAACCCCCATAATAAATTATTAAAAACCATAAATTTTCTTAAAATTTATTCAAAAAACCATAAATTCATCAAAAAACCCCATAAAAACCAATTTAAATCCATCAAATAAATTAAATTTAACATTTTTCCTTAACAAAACCCCATAATAAATTATTAAAAAACCAGAAATTTCCTTAAAATTTATTAAAAAATACCATTAATTCATCAAAAAAACCCTATAATAACCGATTTAAATCCATCAAATAATTTAAATTTAACATTTTTCCATAGTAACCCCCCATTATAAATTATTAAAAACTAGAAGTTTCCTTAAAATTTATAAAAAAAACCATTAATTCATCAAAAAAAACCCCATAAAAACCAATTTAAATCCATCAAATAAATTAAATTTAACATTTTTCCTTAACAAAACCCCATAATAAATTATTTAAAACCAGAAATTTCCTTAAAATTTATTAAAAATACCATTAATTCATCAAAAAACCCCATAATAACCGATTTAAAATCCATCAAATAATTTAAATTTAACATTTTTCCATACTAACCCCCCCATTATAAATTATTAAAAACTAGAAGTTTCCTTAAAATTTAATAAAAATCCTTAAAAATAACAATAATTCCTTAACAATCCCCCATAATAAACCGATTTAAATCCAACTAATAAATTAAATTTAACATTTTTCCATAGTAACCCCCATTATAAATTATTAAAAACTAGAAGTTTCCTTAAAATTTATAAAAAAAAACCATTAATTCATCAAAAAAACCCCCAAAAAAACCATTTTAAATCCATCAAATAATTAATTTAACATTTTTCCTTAACAAACCCCCATAATAAATTATTAAAAACCATAAATTTCCTTAAAATTTAATAAAAAATCCTTAAAAATAACAATTATTCCATAACAATCCCCCATAATAACCAATTTAAATCCATCAAATAAATTAAATTTAACAATTTTTCCTTAACAAACCCCCATAATAAATTATTAAAAAACCAGAAATATCCTTAAAATTTATTAAAATTACCATTAATTCATCAAAAAACCCTATAATAACCGATTTAAATCCATCAAATAAATTAAATTTAACATTTTTCCTTAACAAACCCCCATAATAAATTATTAAAAACCAGAAATTTACTTAAAATTTATTAAAATTACCATTAATTCATCAAAAAAACCCCATAATAACGATTTAAATCATCAAATAATTTAAATTTAACATTTTTCATACTAACCCCCATTATAAATTATTAAAAACTAGACGTTTCCTTAAAATTTATTAAAAAAAACCATTAATTCATCAAAAAACCTCATAAAAACCAATTTTAAATCCATCAAATAAATTAAATTTATCATTTTTCCATACTAACCCCCATTATAAATTATTAAAAACTAGAAGTTTCCTTAAAATTTATTAAAAATACCATTAATTCATAAAAAAAAACCCCATAATAACCGATTTAAATCCATCAAATAATTTAAATTTAACATTTTTCCTTAACAAAACCCCATAATAAATTATTAAAAACCAGAAATTTCCTTAAAATTTATTCAAAAAACCATTAATTCATCAAAAAACCCCATAAAAACCAATTTAAATCAATCAAATAAATTAAATTTAACATTTTTCCTCAACAAAACCCCATAATAAATTATTAAAAACCAGAAATTTCCTTAAAATTTATTAAAAATACCATTAATTCATAAAAAAAAACCCCATAATAACCGATTTAAATCCATCAAATAAATTTAAATTTAACATTTTTCCATACTAACCCCCATTATAAATTATTAAAAACTAGAAGTTTCCTTAAAATTTAATAAAAATCCTTAAAAATAACAATAATTCCTTAACAATCCCCGATAATAACCGATTTAAATCCAACTAATAAATTAAATTTAACATTTTTCCATAGTAACCCCCATTATAAATTATTAAAAACTAGAAGTTTCCTTAAAATTTATAAAAAAAAACCATTAATTCATCAAAAAAACCCCATAAAAACCGATTTAAATCCAACTAATAAATTAAATTTAACATTTTTCCATAGTAACCCCCCATTATAAATTATTAAAAACTAGAAGTTTCCTTAAAATTTATAAAAAAAAACCATTAATTCATCAAAAAAACCCCATAAAAACCATTTTAAAATCCATCAAATAAATTAAATTTAACATTTTTCCTTAACAAACCCCCATAATAAATTATTAAAAACCAGAAATTTAAAAATAACAATAATTCCTTAACAATCCCCCATAATAACCGATTTAAATCCAACTAATAAATTAAATTTAACATTTTTCCATAGTAACCCCCCATTATAAATTATTAAAAACTAGAAGTTTCCTTAAAATTTATAAAAAAAAACCATTAATTCATCAAAAAACCCCATAAAAAACCGATTTAAATCCAACTAATAAATTAAATTTAACATTTTTCCATAGTAACCCCCCATTATAAATTATTAAAAACTAGAAGTTTCCTTAAAATTTATAAAAAAAAACCATTAATTCATCAAAAAACCCCATAAAAACCATTTTAAATCCATCAAATAAATTAAATTTAACATTTTTCCATAGTAACCCCCCATTATAAATTATTAAAAACTAGAAGTTTCCTTAAAATTTATTAAAAAAAACCATTATTTCATCAAAAAACCCCATAAAAACCAATTTAAATCCATCAAATAAATTAAATTTAACATTTTTCCTTAACAAAACCCCATAATAAATTATTAAAAACCAGAAATTTCCTTAAAATTTAAAAAAAAAAACCATTAATTCATCAAAAAAACCCCATAAAAACCAATTTAAATCAATCAAATAAATTAAATTTAACATTTTTCCTCAACAAAACCCCATAATAAATTATTAAAAACCAGAAATTTCCTTAAAGTTTATTAAAAATACCATTAATTCATAAAAAAACCCCATAATAACCGATTTAAATCCATCAAATAATTTAAATTTAACATTTTTCCATACTAACCCCCATTATAAATTATTAAAAACTAGAAGTTTCCTTAAAATTTAATAAAAATCCTTAAAAATAACAATAATTCCTTAACAATCCCCGATAATAACCGATTTAAATCCAACTAATAAATTAAATTTAACATTTTTCCATAGTAACCCCCATTATAAATTATTAAAAACTAGAAGTTTCCTTAAAATTTATAAAAAAAAACCATTACTTCATCAAAAAAACCCCATAAAAAACCGATTTAAATCCAACTAATAAATTAAATTTAACATTTTTCCATAGTAACCCCCATTATAAATTATTAAAAACTAGAAGTTTCCTTAAAATTTATTAAAATTACCATTAATTCATCAAAAAACCCCATAATAACCGATTTAAATCATCAAATAATTTAAATTTAACATTTTTCATACTAACCCCCATTATAAATTATTAAAAACTAGACGTTTCCTTAAAATTTATTAAAAAAAACCATTAATTCATCAAAAAAACCTCATAAAAAACCAATTTAAATCCATCAAATAAATTAAATTTATCATTTTTCCATACTAACCCCCATTATAAATTATTAAAAACTAGAAGTTTCCTTAAAATTTAATAAAAATCCTTAAAAATAACAATTATTCCTTAACAATCCCCCATAATAACCGATTTAAATCCAACTAATAAATTAAATTTAACATTTTTCCTTAACAAACCCCCATAATAAATTATTAAAAACCATAAATTTCCTTAAAATTTATTAGAAAAACCATTACTTCATCAAAAAACCCCATAAAAACCAATTTAAATCCATCAAATAAATTAAATTTAACATTTTTCCTTAACAAACCCCCATAATAAATTATTAAAAACCATAAATTTTCTTAAAATTTATTCAAAAAACCATAAATTCATCAAAAAACCCCATAAAAACCAATTTAAATCCATCAAATAAATTAAATTTAACATTTTTCCTTAACAAAACCCCATAATAAATTATTAAAAACCAGAAATTTCCTTAAAATTTATTAAAAATACCATTAATTCATCAAAAAAACCCTATAATAACCGATTTAAATCCATCAAATAATTTAAATTTAACATTTTTCCATAGTAACCCCCATTATAAATTATTAAAAACTAGAAGTTTCCTTAAAATTTATAAAAAAAACCATTAATTCATCAAAAAAACCCCATAAAAACCAATTTAAATCCATCAAATAAATTAAATTTAACATTTTTCCATAGTAACCCCCATTATAAATTATTAAAAACTAGAAGTTTCCTTAAAATTTATAAAAAAAACCATTAATTCATCAAAAAAACCCCATAAAAACCATTTTAAATCCATCAAATAAATTAAATTTAACATTTTTCCTTAACAAACCCCCATAATAAATTATTAAAAACCAGAAATTTAAAAATAACAATAATTCCTTAACAATCCCCCATAATAACCGATTTAAATCCATCAAATAATTTAAATTTAACATTTTTCCATACTAACCCCCATTATAAATTATTAAAAACTAGAAGTTTCCTTAAAATTTAATAAAAATCCTTAAAAATAACAATAATTCCTTAACAATCCCCCATAATAACCGATTTAAATCCAACTAATAAATTAAATTTAACATTTTTCCTTAACAAAACCCCATAATAAATTATTAAAAACCAGAAATTTCCTTAAAATTTATTAAAAAAAACCATTATTTCTTCAAAAAAACCCCATAAAAACCAATTTAAATCCATCAAATAAATTAAATTTAACATTTTTCCTTAACAAAACCCAATACTAAATTATTAAAAACTAGAAGTTTCCTTAAAATTTATAAAAAAAAACCATTAATTCATCAAAAAACCCCATAAAAACCAATTTAAATCCATCAAATAAATTAAATTTAACATTTTTCCTTAACAAAACCCAATACTAAATTATTAAAAACCAGAAATTTCCTTAAAATTTATAAAAAAAATACCATTAATTCATCAAAAAACCCCATAAAAACCGATTTAAATCCAACTAATAAATTAAATTTAACATTTTTCCATACTAACCCCCATTATAAATTATTAAAAACTAGAAGTTTCCTTAAAATTTAATAAAAATCCTTAAAAATAACAATAATTCCTTAACAATCCCCGATAATAACCGATTTAAATCCAACTAATAAATTAAATTTAACATTTTTCCATAGTAACCCCCATTATAAATTATTAAAAACTAGAAGTTTCCTTAAAATTTATAAAAAAAAACCATTAATTCATCAAAAAACCCCATAAAAACCGATTTAAATCCAACTAATAAATTAAATTTAACATTTTTCCATAGTAACCCCCCATTATAAATTATTAAAAACTAGAAGTTTCCTTAAAATTTATAAAAAAAACCATTAATTCATCAAAAAACCCCATAAAAAACCATTTTAAATCCATCAAATAAATTAAATTTAACATTTTTCCATAGTAACCCCCATTATAAATTATTAAAAACTAGAAGTTTCCTTAAAATTTATTAAAAAAACCATTATTTCATCAAAAAACCCCATAAAAACCAATTTAAATCCATCAAATAAATTAAATTTAACATTTTTCCTTAACAAAACCCCATAATAAATTATTAAAAACCAGAAATTTCCTTAAAATTTAAAAAAAAAAACCATTAATTCATCAAAAAACCCCATAAAAACCAATTTAAATCAATCAAATAAATTAAATTTAACATTTTTCCTCAACAAAACCCCATAATAAATTATTAAAAACCAGAAATTTCCTTAAAGTTTATTAAAAATACCATTAATTCATAAAAAAAACCCCATAATAACCGATTTAAATCCATCAAATAATTTAAATTTAACATTTTTCCATACTAACCCCCATTATAAATTATTAAAAACTAGAAGTTTCCTTAAAATTTAATAAAAATCCTTAAAAATAACAATAATTCCTTAACAATCCCCGATAATAACCGATTTAAATCCAACTAATAAATTAAATTTAACATTTTTCCATAGTAACCCCCATTATAAATTATTAAAAACTAGAAGTTTCCTTAAAATTTATAAAAAAAACCATTAATTCATCAAAAAACCCCATAAAAACCGATTTAAATCCAACTAATAAATTAAATTTAACATTTTTCCATAGTAACCCCCATTATAAATTATTAAAAACTAGAAGTTTCCTTAAAATTTATAAAAAAAAACCATTAATTCATCAAAAAACCCCATAAAAAACCATTTTAAATCCATCAAATAAATTAAATTTAACATTTTTCCTTAACAAACCCCCATAATAAATTATTAAAAACCAGAAATTTAAAAATAACAATAATTCCTTAACAATCCCCCATAATAACCGATTTAAATCCAACTAATAAATTAAATTTAACATTTTTCCATAGTAACCCCCATTATAAATTATTAAAAACTAGAAGTTTCCTTAAAATTTATAAAAAAAAACCATTAATTCATCAAAAAACCCCATAAAAACCAATTTAAATCCATCAAATAAATTAAATTTAACATTTTTCCTTAACAAAACCCCCATAATAAATTATTAAAAACCAGAAATATCCTTAAAATTTATTAAAATTACCATTAATTCATCAAAAAACCCCATAATAACCGATTTAAATCATCAAATAATTTAAATTTAACATTTTTCATACTAACCCCCATTATAAATTATTAAAAACTAGACGTTTCCTTAAAATTTATTAAAAAAAAAACCATTAATTCATCAAAAAACCTCATAAAAACCAATTTAAATCCATCAAATAAATTAAATTTATCATTTTTCCATACTAACCCCCATTATAAATTATTAAAAACTAGAAGTTTCCTTAAAATTTAATAAAAATCCTTAAAAATAACAATTATTCCTTAACAATCCCCCATAATAACCGATTTAAATCCAACTAATAAATTAAATTTAACATTTTTCCTTAACAAACCCCCATAATAAATTATTAAAAACCATAAATTTCCTTAAAATTTATTAGAAAAACCATTACTTCATCAAAAAACCCCATAAAAACCAATTTAAATCCATCAAATAAATTAAATTTAACATTTTTCCTTAACAAACCCCCATAATAAATTATTAAAAACCATAAATTTTCTTAAAATTTATTCAAAAAACCATAAATTCATCAAAAAACCCCATAAAAACCAATTTAAATCCATCAAATAAATTAAATTTAACATTTTTCCTTAACAAAACCCCATAATAAATTATTAAAAACCAGAAATTTCCTTAAAATTTATTAAAAATACCATTAATTCATCAAAAAAACCCTATAATAACCGATTTAAATCCATCAAATAATTTAAATTTAACATTTTTCCATAGTAACCCCCATTATAAATTATTAAAAACTAGAAGTTTCCTTAAAATTTATAAAAAAAAACCATTAATTCATCAAAAAACCCCATAAAAACCAATTTAAATCCATCAAATAAATTAAATTTAACATTTTTCCTTAACAAAACCCCATAATAAATTATTAAAAACCAGAAATTTCCTTAAAATTTATTAAAAAAACCATTATTTCTTCAAAAAACCCCATAAAAACCAATTTAAATCCATCAAATAAATTAAATTTAACATTTTTCCATAGTAACCCTCATTATAAATTATTAAAAACTAGAAGTTTCCTTAAAATTTATAAAAAAAAAACCATTAATTCATCAAAAAACCCCATAAAAACCAATTTAAATCCATCAAATAAATTAAATTTACCATTTTTCCTTAACAAAACCCAATACTAAATTATTAAAAACCAGAAATTTCCTTAAAATTTATAAAAAATACCATTAATTCATCAAAAAACCCCATAAAAACCAATTTAAATCCATCAAATAAATTAAATTTAACATTTTTCCATAGTAACCGCCATTATAAATTATTAAAAACTAGAAGTTTCCTTAAAATTTATAAAAAAAAACCATTAATTCATCAAAAAACCCCATAAAAACCAATTTAAATCCATCAAATAAATTAAATTTAACATTTTTCCTTAACAAACCCCCATAATAAATTATTAAAAACCATAAATTTCCTTAAAATTTATTAAAAATACCATTAACTCATCAAAAAACCCCATAATAACCGATTTAAATCCATCAAATAATTTAAATTTAACATTTTTCCATACTAACCCCCATTATAAATTATTAAAAACTAGAAGTTTCCTTAAAATTTAATAAAAATCCTTAAAAATAACAATAATTCCTTAACAATCCCCCATAATAACCGATTTAAATCCAACTAATAAATTAAATTTAACATTTTTCCATAGTAACCCCCATTATAAATTATTAAAAACTAGAAGTTTCCTTAAAATTTAATAAAAATCCTTAAAAATAACAATAAATCCTTAACAATCCCCCATAATAACCGATTTAAATCCAACTAATAAATTAAATTTAACATTTTTTCCATAGTAACCCCCCATTATAAATTATTAAAAACTAGAAGTTTCCTTAAAATTTATTAAAAAAAACCATTATTTCATCAAAAAAACCCCATAAAAACCAATTTAAATCCATCAAATAAATTAAATTTAACATTTTTCCTTAACAAAACCCCATAATAAATTATTAAAAACCAGAAATTTCCTTAAAATTTAAAAAAAAAAACCATTAATTCATCAAAAAACCCCATAAAAACCAATTTAAATCAATCAAATAAATTAAATTTAACATTTTTCCTCAACAAAACCCCATAATAAATTATTAAAAACCAGAAATTTCCTTAAAATTTATTAAAAATACCATTAATTCATAAAAAAACCCCATAATAACCGATTTAAATCCATCAAATAATTTAAATTTAACATTTTTCCATACTAACCCCCATTATAAATTATTAAAAACTAGAAGTTTCCTTAAAATTTAATAAAAATCCTTAAAAATAACAATAATTCCTTAACAATCCCCGATAATAACCGATTTAAATCCAACTAATAAATTAAATTTAACATTTTTCCATAGTAACCCCCCATTATAAATTATTAAAAACTAGAAGTTTCCTTAAAATTTATAAAAAAAAACCATTAATTCATCAAAAAACCCCATAAAAACCGATTTAAATCCAACTAATAAATTAAATTTAACATTTTTCCATAGTAACCCCCATTATAAATTATTAAAAACTAGAAGTTTCCTTAAAATTTATAAAAAAAAACCATTAATTCATCAAAAAAACCCCATAAAAAACCATTTTAAATCCATCAAATAAATTAAATTTAACATTTTTCCTTAACAAACCCCCATAATAAATTATTAAAAACCAGAAATTTAAAAATAACAATAATTCCTTAACAATCCCCCATAATAACCGATTTAAATCCAACTAATAAATTAAATTTAACATTTTTCCATAGTAACCCCCATTATAAATTATTAAAAACTAGAAGTTTCCTTAAAATTTATAAAAAAAAAACCATTAATTCATCAAAAAACCCCATAAAAACCAATTTAAATCCATCAAATAAATTAAATTTAACATTTTTCCTTAACAAACCCCCATAATAAATTATTAAAAACCAGAAATATCCTTAAAATTTATTAAAATTACCATTAATTCATCAAAAAACCCCATAATAACCGATTTAAATCATCAAATAATTTAAATTTAACATTTTTCATACTAACCCCCATTATAAATTATTAAAAACTAGACGTTTCCTTAAAATTTATTAAAAAAAAACCATTAATTCATCAAAAAACCTCATAAAAACCAATTTAAATCCATCAAATAAATTAAATTTATCATTTTTCCATACTAACCCCCATTATAAATTATTAAAAACTAGAAGTTTCCTTAAAATTTAATAAAAATCCTTAAAAATAACAATTATTCCTTAACAATCCCCCATAATAACCGATTTAAATCCAACTAATAAATTAAATTTAACATTTTTCCTTAACAAACCCCCATAATAAATTATTAAAAACCATAAATTTCCTTAAAATTTATTAGAAAAACCATTACTTCATCAAAAAAACCCCATAAAAACCAATTTAAATCCATCAAATAAATTAAATTTAACATTTTTCCTTAACAAACCCCCATAATAAATTATTAAAAACCATAAATTTTCTTAAAATTTATTCAAAAAAACCATAAATTCATCAAAAAACCCCATAAAAACCAATTTAAATCCATCAAATAAATTAAATTTAACATTTTTCCTTAACAAAACCCCATAATAAATTATTAAAAACCAGAAATTTCCTTAAAATTTATTAAAAATACCATTAATTCATCAAAAAACCCTATAATAACCGATTTAAATCCATCAAATAATTTAAATTTAACATTTTTCCATAGTAACCCCCCATTATAAATTATTAAAAACTAGAAGTTTCCTTAAAATTTATAAAAAAAAACCATTAATTCATCAAAAAAACCCCATAAAAACCAATTTAAATCCATCAAATAAATTAAATTTAACATTTTTCCATAGTAACCCCCATTATAAATTATTAAAAACTAGAAGTTTCCTTAAAATTTATAAAAAAAAACCATTAATTCATCAAAAAACCCCATAAAAACCATTTTAAATCCATCAAATAAATTAAATTTAACATTTTTCCTTAACAAACCCCCATAATAAATTATTAAAAACCAGAAATTTAAAAATAACAATAATTCCTTAACAATCCCCCATAATAACCGATTTAAATCCATCAAATAATTTAAATTTAACATTTTTCCATACTAACCCCCATTATAAATTATTAAAAACTAGAAGTTTCCTTAAAATTTAATAAAAATCCTTAAAAATAACAATAATTCCTTAACAATCCCCCATAATAACCGATTTAAATCCAACTAATAAATTAAATTTAACATTTTTCCTTAACAAAACCCCATAATAAATTATTAAAAACCAGAAATTTCCTTAAAATTTATTAAAAAAACCATTATTTCTTCAAAAAAACCCCATAAAAAACCAATTTAAATCCATCAAATAAATTAAATTTAACATTTTTCCTTAACAAAACCCAATTACTAAATTATTAAAAACTAGAAGTTTCCTTAAAATTTATAAAAAAAAACCATTAATTCATCAAAAAACCCCATAAAAACCAATTTAAATCCATCAAATAAATTAAATTTAACATTTTTCCTTAACAAAACCCAATACTAAATTATTAAAAACCAGAAATTTCCTTAAAAATTTATAAAAAAATACCATTAATTCATCAAAAAACCCCATAAAAACCGATTTAAATCCAACTAATAAATTAAATTTAACATTTTTCCATACTAACCCCCATTATAAATTATTAAAAACTAGAAGTTTCCTTAAAATTTAATAAAAATCCTTAAAAATAACAATAATTCCTTAACAATCCCCGATAATAACCGATTTAAATCCAACTAATAAATTAAATTTAACATTTTTCCATAGTAACCCCCATTATAAATTATTAAAAACTAGAAGTTTCCTTAAAATTTATAAAAAAAAACCATTAATTCATCAAAAAAACCCCATAAAAAACCGATTTAAATCCAACTAATAAATTAATTTTAACATTTTTCCATAGTAACCCCCATTATAAATTATTAAAAACTAGAAGTTTCCTTAAAATTTATAAAAAAAAACCATTAATTCATCAAAAAACCCCATAAAAACCATTTTAAATCCATCAAATAAATTAAATTTAACATTTTTCCATAGTAACCCCCCATTATAAATTATTAAAAACTAGAAGTTTCCTTAAAATTTATTAAAAAAAACCATTATTTCATCAAAAAACCCCATAAAAACCAATTTAAATCCATCAAATAAATTAAATTTAACATTTTTCCTTAACAAAACCCCATAATAAATTATTAAAAACCAGAAATTTCCTTAAAATTTAAAAAAAAAACCATTAATTCATCAAAAAACCCCATAAAAACCAATTTAAATCAATCAAATAAATTAAATTTAACATTTTTCCTCAACAAAACCCCATAATAAATTATTAAAAACCAGAAATTTCCTTAAAGTTTATTAAAAATACCATTAATTCATAAAAAAACCCCATAATAACCGATTTAAATCCATCAAATAATTAAATTTAACATTTTTCCATACTAACCCCCATTATAAATTATTAAAAACTAGAAGTTTCCTTAAAATTTAATAAAAATCCTTAAAAATAACAATAATTCCTTAACAATCCCCGATAATAACCGATTTAAATCCAACTAATAAATTAAATTTAACATTTTTCCATAGTAACCCCCATTATAAATTATTAAAAACTAGAAGTTTCCTTAAAATTTATAAAAAAAAACCATTAATTCATCAAAAAACCCCATAAAAAACCGATTTAAATCCAACTAATAAATTAAATTTAACATTTTTCCATAGTAACCCCCCATTATAAATTATTAAAAACTAGAAGTTTCCTTAAAATTTATAAAAAAAACCATTAATTCATCAAAAAAACCCCATAAAAAACCATTTTAAATCCATCAAATAAATTAAATTTAACATTTTTCCTTAACAAACCCCCATAATAAATTATTAAAAACCAGAAATTTAAAAATAACAATAATTCCTTAACAATCCCCCATAATAACCGATTTAAATCCAACTAATAAATTAAATTTAACATTTTTCCATAGTAACCCCCATTATAAATTATTAAAAACTAGAAGTTTCCTTAAAATTTATAAAAAAAACCATTAATTCATCAAAAAACCCCATAAAAACCAATTTAAATCCATCAAATAAATTAAATTTAACATTTTTCCTTAACAAACCCCCATAATAAATTATTAAAAACCAGAAATATCCTTAAAATTTATTAAAATTACCATTAATTCATCAAAAAACCCCATAATAACCGATTTAAATCATCAAATAATTTAAATTTAACATTTTTCATACTAACCCCCCATTATAAATTATTAAAAACTAGACGTTTCCTTAAAATTTATTAAAAAAAACCATTAATTCATCAAAAAACCTCATAAAAACCAATTTAAATCCATCAAATAAATTAAATTTATCATTTTTCCATACTAACCCCCATTATAAATTATTAAAAACTAGAAGTTTCCTTAAAATTTAATAAAAATCCTTAAAAATAACAATTATTCCTTAACAATCCCCCATAATAACCGATTTAAATCCAACTAATAAATTAAATTTAACATTTTTTCCTTAACAAACCCCCATAATAAATTATTAAAAACCATAAATTTCCTTAAAATTTATTAGAAAAACCATTACTTCATCAAAAAACCCCATAAAAACCAATTTAAATCCATCAAATAAATTAAATTTAACATTTTTCCTTAACAAACCCCCATAATAAATTATTAAAAACCATAAATTTTCTTAAAATTTATTCAAAAAACCATAAATTCATCAAAAAAACCCCATAAAAACCAATTTAAATCCATCAAATAAATTAAATTTAACATTTTTCCTTAACAAAACCCCATAATAAATTATTAAAAACCAGAAATTTCCTTAAAATTTATTAAAAATACCATTAATTCATCAAAAAACCCTATAATAACCGATTTAAATCCATCAAATAATTTAAATTTAACATTTTTCCATAGTAACCCCCATTATAAATTATTAAAAACTAGAAGTTTCCTTAAAATTTATAAAAAAAAACCATTAATTCATCAAAAAACCCCATAAAAACCAATTTAAATCCATCAAATAAATTAAATTTAACATTTTTCCTTAACAAAACCCCATAATAAATTATTAAAAACCAGAAATTTCCTTAAAATTTATTAAAAAAACCATTATTTCTTCAAAAAACCCCATAAAAACCAATTTAAATCCATCAAATAAATTAAATTTAACATTTTTCCATAGTAACCCTCATTATAAATTATTAAAAACTAGAAGTTTCCTTAAAATTTATAAAAAAAAAACCATTAATTCATCAAAAAACCCCATAAAAACCAATTTAAATCCATCAAATAAATTAAATTTACCATTTTTCCTTAACAAAACCCAATACTAAATTATTAAAAACCAGAAATTTCCTTAAAATTTATAAAAAATACCATTAATTCATCAAAAAAACCCCATAAAAACCAATTTAAATCCATCAAATAAATTAAATTTAACATTTTTCCATAGTAACCGCCATTATAAATTATTAAAAACTAGAAGTTTCCTTAAAATTTATAAAAAAAACCATTAATTCATCAAAAAACCCCATAAAAACCAATTTAAATCCATCAAATAAATTAAATTTAACATTTTTCCTTAACAAACCCCCATAATAAATTATTAAAAACCATAAATTTCCTTAAAATTTATTAAAAATACCATTAACTCATCAAAAAACCCCATAATAACCGATTTAAATCCATCAAATAATTTAAATTTAACATTTTTCCATAGTAACCCCCATTATAAATTATTAAAAACTAGAAGTTTCCTTAAAATTTAATAAAAATCCTTAAAAATAACAATAAATCCTTAACAATCCCCCATAATAACCGATTTAAATCCAACTAATAAATTAAATTTAACATTTTTCCATAGTAACCCCCATTATAAATTATTAAAAACTAGAAGTTTCCTTAAAATTTATAAAAAAAAAACCATTAATTCATCAAAAAACCCCATAAAAACCAATTTAAATCCATCAAATAAATTAAATTTAACATTTTTCCTTAACAAAACCCAATACTAAATTATTAAAAACCAGAAATTTCCTTAAAATTTATAAAAAAATACCATTAATTCATCAAAAAAACCCCATAAAAACCAATTTAAATCCATCAAATAAATTAAATTTAACATTTTTCCTTAACAAACCCCCATAATAAATTATTAAAAACCATAAATTTCCTTAAAATTTATTAAAAATACCATTAATTCATAAAAAAAACCCCATAATAACCGATTTAAATCCATCAAATAATTTAAATTTAACATTTTTTCCATACTAACCCCCATTATAAATTATTAAAAACTAGAAGTTTCCTTAAAATTTAATAAAAATCCTTAAAAATAACAATAATTCCTTAACAATCCCCCATAATAACCGATTTAAATCCAACTAATAAATTAAATTTAACATTTTTCCATAGTAACCGCCATTATAAATTATTAAAAACTAGAAGTTTCCTTAAAATTTATAAAAAAAACCATTATTTCTTCAAAAAACCCCATAAAAACCAATTTAAATCCATCAAATAAATTAAATTTAACATTTTTCCATAGTAACCCCCATTATAAATTATTAAAAACTAGAAGTTTCCTTAAAATTTATAAAAAAAAACCATTAATTTATCAAAAAACCCCATAAAAAACCAATTTAAATCCATCAAATAAATTAAATTTAACATTTTTCCTTAACAAAACCCAATACTAAATTATTAAAAACCAGAAATTTCCTTAAAATTTATAAAAAATACCATTAATTCATCAAAAAAACCCCATAAAAACCAATTTAAATCCATCAAATAAATTAAATTTAACATTTTTCCTTAACAAACCCCCATAATAAATTATTAAAAACCATAAATTTCCTTAAAATTTATTAAAAATACCATTAATTCATAAAAAAAAACCCCATAATAACCGATTTAAATCCATCAAATAATTTAAATTTAACATTTTTCCATACTAACCCCCATTATAAATTATTAAAAACTAGAAGTTTCCTTAAAATTTATAAAAAAAAACCATTAATTCATCAAAAAACCCCATAAAAACCAATTTAAATCCATCAAATAAATTAAATTTAACATTTTTCCTTAACAAACCCCCATAATAAATTATTAAAAACTAGAAGTTTCCTTAAAATTTATAAAAAAAACCATTAATTCATCAAATAACCCCATAAAAACCATTTTAAATCCATCAAATAAATTAAATTTAACATTTTTCCTTAACAAAACCCCATACTAAATTATTAAAAACCAGAAATTTCCTTAAAATTTATTAAAAATACCATTAATTCATCAAAAAAACCCCATAATAACCGATTTAAATCCATCAAATAATTTAAATTTAACATTTTTCTATACTAACCCCCATTATAAATTATTAAAAACTAGAAGTTTCCTTAAAATTTAATAAAAATCCTTAAAAATAACAATAATTCCTTAACAATCCCCCATAATAACCGATTTAAATCCAACTAATAAATTAAATTTAACATTTTTCCATAGTAACCCCCATTATAAATTATTAAAAACTAGAAGTTTCCTTAAAATTTATAAAAAAAACCATTAATTCATCAAAAAACCCCAAAAAAAACCATTTTAAATCCATCAAATAAATTAAATTTAACATTTTTCCTTAACAAACCCCCATAATAAATTATTAAAAACCATAAATTTCCTTAAAATTTAATAAAAATCCTTAAAAATAACAATTATTCCATAACAATCCCCCATAATAACCAATTTAAATCCATCAAATAAATTAAATTTAACATTTTTCCTTAACAAACCCCCATAATAAATTATTAAAAACCAGAAATATCCTTAAAATTTATTAAAATTACCATTAATTCATCAAAAAAACCCTATAATAACCGATTTAAATCCATCAAATAAATTAAATTTAACATTTTTCCTTAACAAACCCCCATAATAAATTATTAAAAACCAGAAATTTACTTAAAATTTATTAAAATTACCATTAATTCATCAAAAAAACCCCATAATAACCGATTTAAATCATCAAATAATTTAAATTTAACATTTTTCATACTAACCCCCCATTATAAATTATTAAAAACTAGACGTTTCCTTAAAATTTATTAAAAAAAACCATTAATTCATCAAAAAACCTCATAAAAAACCAATTTAAATCCATCAAATAAATTAAATTTATCATTTTTCCATACTAACCCCCATTATAAATTATTAAAAACTAGAAGTTTCCTTAAAATTTAATAAAAATCCTTAAAAATAACAATTATTCCTTAACAATCCCCCATAATAACCGATTTAAATCCAACTAATAAATTAAATTTAACATTTTTCCTTAACAAACCCCCATAATAAATTATTAAAAACCATAAATTTCCTTAAAATTTATTAGAAAAACCATTACTTCATCAAAAAACCCCATAAAAACCAATTTAAATCCATCAAATAAATTAAATTTAACATTTTTCCTTAACAAACCCCCATAATAAATTATTAAAAACCATAAATTTTCTTAAAATTTATTCAAAAAACCATAAATTCATCAAAAAACCCCATAAAAACCAATTTAAATCCATCAAATAAATTAAATTTAACATTTTTCCTTAACAAAACCCCATAATAAATTATTAAAAACCAGAAATTTCCTTAAAATTTATTAAAAATACCATTAATTCATCAAAAAACCCTATAATAACCGATTTAAATCCATCAAATAATTTAAATTTAACATTTTTCCATAGTAACCCCCATTATAAATTATTAAAAACTAGAAGTTTCCTTAAAATTTATAAAAAAAAACCATTAATTCATCAAAAAACCCCATAAAAACCGATTTAAATCCAACTAATAAATTAAATTTAACATTTTTCCATAGTAACCCCCCATTATAAATTATTAAAAACTAGAAGTTTCCTTAAAATTTATTAAAAAAAACCATTATTTCATCAAAAAACCCCATAAAAACCAATTTAAATCCATCAAATAAATTAAATTTAACATTTTTCCTTAACAAAACCCCATAATAAATTATTAAAAACCAGAAATTTCCTTAAAATTTATTCAAAAAACCATTAATTCATCAAAAAACCCCATAAAAACCAATTTAAATCAATCAAATAAATTAAATTTAACATTTTTCCTCAACAAAACCCCATAATAAATTATTAAAAACCAGAAATTTCCTTAAAATTTATTAAAAATACCATTAATTCATAAAAAAACCCCATAATAACCGATTTAAATCCATCAAATAATTTAAATTTAACATTTTTCCATACTAACCCCCATTATAAATTATTAAAAACTAGAAGTTTCCTTAAAATTTAATAAAAATCCTTAAAAATAACAATAATTCCTTAACAATCCCCGATAATAACCGATTTAAATCCAACTAATAAATTAAATTTAACATTTTTCCATAGTAACCCCCATTATAAATTATTAAAAACTAGAAGTTTCCTTAAAATTTATAAAAAAAAACCATTAATTCATCAAAAAACCCCATAAAAACCGATTTAAATCCAAC
This sequence comes from Rhopalosiphum padi, assembly GCF_020882245.1. Taxonomy (NCBI): domain Eukaryota; kingdom Metazoa; phylum Arthropoda; class Insecta; order Hemiptera; family Aphididae; genus Rhopalosiphum; species Rhopalosiphum padi. The sequence goes on along the minus strand of NW_026869996.1, from coordinate 4,016,710 downwards.
TAATAAATTAAATTTAACATTTTTCCATAGTAACCCCCCATTATAAATTATTAAAAACTAGAAGTTTCCTTAAAATTTATAAAAAAAAACCATTAATTCATCAAAAAACCCCATAAAAACCATTTTAAATCCATCAAATAAATTAAATTTAACATTTTTCCTTAACAAACCCCCATAATAAATTATTAAAAACCAGAAATTTAAAAATAACAATAATTCCTTAACAATCCCCCATAATAACCGATTTAAATCCAACTAATAAATTAAATTTAACATTTTTCCATAGTAACCCCCCATTATAAATTATTAAAAACTAGAAGTTTCCTTAAAATTTATAAAAAAAAAACCATTAATTCATCAAAAAACCCCATAAAAACCAATTTAAATCCATCAAATAAATTAAATTTAACATTTTTCCTTAACAAACCCCCATAATAAATTATTAAAAACCAGAAATATCCTTAAAATTTATTAAAATTACCATTAATTCATCAAAAAACCCCATAATAACCGATTTAAATCATCAAATAATTTAAATTTAACATTTTTCATACTAACCCCCATTATAAATTATTAAAAACTAGACGTTTCCTTAAAATTTATTAAAAAAAAAACCATTAATTCATCAAAAAACCTCATAAAAACCAATTTAAATCCATCAAATAAATTAAATTTATCATTTTTCCATACTAACCCCCATTATAAATTATTAAAAACTAGAAGTTTCCTTAAAATTTAATAAAAATCCTTAAAAATAACAATTATTCCTTAACAATCCCCCATAATAACCGATTTAAATCCAACTAATAAATTAAATTTAACATTTTTCCTTAACAAACCCCCATAATAAATTATTAAAAACCATAAATTTCCTTAAAATTTATTAGAAAAACCATTACTTCATCAAAAAACCCCATAAAAAACCAATTTAAATCCATCAAATAAATTAAATTTAACATTTTTCCTTAACAAACCCCCATAATAAATTATTAAAAACCATAAATTTTCTTAAAATTTATTCAAAAAACCATAAATTCATCAAAAAACCCCATAAAAACCAATTTAAATCCATCAAATAAATTAAATTTAACATTTTTCCTTAACAAAACCCCATAATAAATTATTAAAAACCAGAAATTTCCTTAAAATTTATTAAAAATACCATTAATTCATCAAAAAAACCCTATAATAACCGATTTAAATCCATCAAATAATTTAAATTTAACATTTTTCCATAGTAACCCCCATTATAAATTATTAAAAACTAGAAGTTTCCTTAAAATTTATAAAAAAAAACCATTAATTCATCAAAAAACCCCATAAAAACCAATTTAAATCCATCAAATAAATTAAATTTAACATTTTTCCATAGTAACCCCCATTATAAATTATTAAAAACTAGAAGTTTCCTTAAAATTTATAAAAAAAAACCATTAATTCATCAAAAAACCCCATAAAAACCATTTTAAATCCATCAAATAAATTAAATTTAACATTTTTCCTTAACAAACCCCCATAATAAATTATTAAAAACCATAAATTTCCTTAAAATTTAATAAAAATCCTTAAAAATAACAATTATTCCATAACAATCCCCCATAATAACCAATTTAAATCCATCAAATAAATTAAATTTAACATTTTTCCTTAACAAACCCCCATAATAAATTATTAAAAACCAGAAATATCCTTAAAATTTATTAAAATTACCATTAATTCATCAAAAAAACCCTATAATAACCGATTTAAATCCATCAAATAAATTAAATTTAACATTTTTCCTTAACAAACCCCCATAATAAATTATTAAAAACCAGAAATTTACTTAAAATTTATTAAAATTACCATTAATTCATCAAAAAACCCCATAATAACCGATTTAAATCATCAAATAATTTAAATTTAACATTTTTCATACTAACCCCCATTATAAATTATTAAAAACTAGACGTTTCCTTAAAATTTATTAAAAAAAAACCATTAATTCATCAAAAAACCTCATAAAAACCAATTTAAATCCATCAAATAAATTAAATTTATCATTTTTCCATACTAACCCCCATTATAAATTATTAAAAACTAGAAGTTTCCTTAAAATTTAATAAAAATCCTTAAAAATAACAATTATTCCTTAACAATCCCCCATAATAACCGATTTAAATCCAACTAATAAATTAAATTTAACATTTTTCCTTAACAAACCCCCATAATAAATTATTAAAAACCATAAATTTCCTTAAAATTTATTAGAAAAACCATTACTTCATCAAAAAACCCCATAAAAACCAATTTAAATCCATCAAATAAATTAAATTTAACATTTTTCCTTAACAAACCCCCATAATAAATTATTAAAAACCATAAATTTTCTTAAAATTTATTCAAAAAACCATAAATTCATCAAAAAAACCCCATAAAAACCAATTTAAATCCATCAAATAAATTAAATTTAACATTTTTCCTTAACAAAACCCCATAATAAATTATTAAAAACCAGAAATTTCCTTAAAATTTATTAAAAATACCATTAATTCATCAAAAAAACCCTATAATAACCGATTTAAATCCATCAAATAATTTAAATTTAACATTTTTCCATAGTAACCCCCATTATAAATTATTAAAAACTAGAAGTTTCCTTAAAATTTATAAAAAAAAACCATTAATTCATCAAAAAACCCCATAAAAACCGATTTAAATCCAACTAATAAATTAAATTTAACATTTTTCCATAGTAACCCCCATTATAAATTATTAAAAACTAGAAGTTTCCTTAAAATTTATTAAAAAAAACCATTATTTCATCAAAAAACCCCATAAAAACCAATTTAAATCCATCAAATAAATTAAATTTAACATTTTTCCTTAACAAAACCCCATAATAAATTATTAAAAACCAGAAATTTCCTTAAAATTTATTCAAAAAACCATTAATTCATCAAAAAACCCCATAAAAAACCAATTTAAATCAATCAAATAAATTAAATTTAACATTTTTCCTCAACAAAACCCCATAATAAATTATTAAAAACCAGAAATTTCCTTAAAATTTATTAAAAATACCATTAATTCATAAAAAAAACCCCATAATAACCGATTTAAATCCATCAAATAATTTAAATTTAACATTTTTCCATACTAACCCCCATTATAAATTATTAAAAACTAGAAGTTTCCTTAAAATTTAATAAAAATCCTTAAAAATAACAATAATTCCTTAACAATCCCCGATAATAACCGATTTAAATCCAACTAATAAATTAAATTTAACATTTTTCCATAGTAACCCCCATTATAAATTATTAAAAACTAGAAGTTTCCTTAAAATTTATAAAAAAAAACCATTAATTCATCAAAAAAACCCCATAAAAACCGATTTAAATCCAACTAATAAATTAAATTTAACATTTTTCCATAGTAACCCCCCATTATAAATTATTAAAAACTAGAAGTTTCCTTAAAATTTATAAAAAAAAACCATTAATTCATCAAAAAACCCCATAAAAAACCATTTTAAATCCATCAAATAAATTAAATTTAACATTTTTCCTTAACAAACCCCCATAATAAATTATTAAAAACCAGAAATTTAAAAATAACAATAATTCCTTAACAATCCCCCATAATAACCGATTTAAATCCAACTAATAAATTAAATTTAACATTTTTCCATAGTAACCCCCATTATAAATTATTAAAAACTAGAAGTTTCCTTAAAATTTATAAAAAAAAACCATTAATTCATCAAAAAACCCCATAAAAACCAATTTAAATCCATCAAATAAATTAAATTTAACATTTTTCCTTAACAAACCCCCATAATAAATTATTAAAAACCAGAAATATCCTTAAAATTTATTAAAATTACCATTAATTCATCAAAAAAACCCCATAATAACCGATTTAAATCATCAAATAATTTAAATTTAACATTTTTCATACTAACCCCCATTATAAATTATTAAAAACTAGACGTTTCCTTAAAATTTATTAAAAAAAAACCATTAATTCATCAAAAAACCTCATAAAAAACCAATTTAAATCCATCAAATAAATTAAATTTATCATTTTTCCATACTAACCCCCATTATAAATTATTAAAAACTAGAAGTTTCCTTAAAATTTAATAAAAATCCTTAAAAATAACAATTATTCCTTAACAATCCCCCATAATAACCGATTTAAATCCAACTAATAAATTAAATTTAACATTTTTCCTTAACAAACCCCCATAATAAATTATTAAAAACCATAAATTTTCTTAAAATTTATTCAAAAAACCATAAATTCATCAAAAAACCCCATAAAAACCAATTTAAATCCATCAAATAAATTAAATTTAACATTTTTCCTTAACAAAACCCCATAATAAATTATTAAAAACCAGAAATTTCCTTAAAATTTATTAAAAATACCATTAATTCATCAAAAAAACCCTATAATAACCGATTTAAATCCATCAAATAATTTAAATTTAACATTTTTCCATAGTAACCCCCATTATAAATTATTAAAAACTAGAAGTTTCCTTAAAATTTATAAAAAAAAACCATTAATTCATCAAAAAAACCCCATAAAAACCAATTTAAATCCATCAAATAAATTAAATTTAACATTTTTCCATAGTAACCCCCATTATAAATTATTAAAAAACTAGAAGTTTCCTTAAAATTTATAAAAAAAAAACCATTAATTCATCAAAAAACCCCATAAAAACCATTTTAAATCCATCAAATAAATTAAATTTAACATTTTTCCTTAACAAACCCCCATAATAAATTATTAAAAACCAGAAATTTAAAAATAACAATAATTCCTTAACAATCCCCCATAATAACCGATTTAAATCCATCAAATAATTTAAATTTAACATTTTTCCATACTAACCCCCATTATAAATTATTAAAAACTAGAAGTTTCCTTAAAATTTAATAAAAATCCTTAAAAATAACAATAATTCCTTAACAATCCCCCATAATAACCGATTTAAATCCAACTAATAAATTAAATTTAACATTTTTCCATAGTAACCCCCATTATAAATTATTAAAAACTAGAAGTTTCCTTAAAATTTATAAAAAAAACCATTAATTCATCAAAAAACCCCAAAAAAAAACCATTTTAAATCCATCAAATAAATTAAATTTAACATTTTTCCTTAACAAACCCCCATAATAAATTATTAAAAACCATAAATTTCCTTAAAATTTAATAAAAATCCTTAAAAATAACAATTATTCCATAACAATCCCCCATAATAACCAATTTAAATCCATCAAATAAATTAAATTTAACATTTTTCCTTAACAAACCCCCATAATAAATTATTAAAAACCAGAAATATCCTTAAAATTTATTAAAATTACCATTAATTCATCAAAAAAACCCTATAATAACCGATTTAAATCCATCAAATAAATTAAATTTAACATTTTTCCTTAACAAACCCCCATAATAAATTATTAAAAACCAGAAATTTACTTAAAATTTATTAAAATTACCATTAATTCATCAAAAAACCCCATAATAACCGATTTAAATCATCAAATAATTTAAATTTAACATTTTTCATACTAACCCCCATTATAAATTATTAAAAACTAGACGTTTCCTTAAAATTTATTAAAAAAAAACCATTAATTCATCAAAAAACCTCATAAAAACCAATTTAAATCCATCAAATAAATTAAATTTATCATTTTTCCATACTAACCCCCATTATAAATTATTAAAAACTAGAAGTTTCCTTAAAATTTAATAAAAATCCTTAAAAATAACAATAATTCCTTAACAATCCCCGATAATAACCGATTTAAATCCAACTAATAAATTAAATTTAACATTTTTCCATAGTAACCCCCATTATAAATTATTAAAAACTAGAAGTTTCCTTAAAATTTATAAAAAAAACCATTAATTCATCAAAAAAACCCCATAAAAACCGATTTAAATCCAACTAATAAATTAAATTTAACATTTTTCCATAGTAACCCCCATTATAAATTATTAAAAACTAGAAGTTTCCTTAAAATTTATAAAAAAAAAACCATTAATTCATCAAAAAACCCCATAAAAACCATTTTAAATCCATCAAATAAATTAAATTTAACATTTTTCCTTAACAAACCCCCATAATAAATTATTAAAAACCAGAAATTTAAAAATAACAATAATTCCTTAACAATCCCCCATAATAACCGATTTAAATCCAACTAATAAATTAAATTTAACATTTTTCCATAGTAACCCCCATTATAAATTATTAAAAACTAGAAGTTTCCTTAAAATTTATAAAAAAAAACCATTAATTCATCAAAAAACCCCATAAAAACCAATTTAAATCCAACTAATAAATTAAATTTAACATTTTTCCTTAACAAACCCCCATAATAAATTATTAAAAACCATAAATTTCCTTAAAATTTATTAGAAAAACCATTACTTCATCAAAAAAACCCCATAAAAACCAATTTAAATCCATCAAATAAATTAAATTTAACATTTTTCCTTAACAAACCCCCATAATAAATTATTAAAAACCATAAATTTTCTTAAAATTTATTCAAAAAACCATAAATTCATCAAAAAAACCCCATAAAAACCAATTTAAATCCATCAAATAAATTAAATTTAACATTTTTCCTTAACAAAACCCCATAATAAATTATTAAAAACCAGAAATTTCCTTAAAATTTATTAAAAATACCATTAATTCATCAAAAAACCCTATAATAACCGATTTAAATCCATCAAATAATTTAAATTTAACATTTTTCCATAGTAACCCCCATTATAAATTATTAAAAACTAGAAGTTTCCTTAAAATTTATAAAAAAAAACCATTAATTCATCAAAAAAACCCCATAAAAACCAATTTAAATCCATCAAATAAATTAAATTTAACATTTTTCCATAGTAACCCCCCATTATAAATTATTAAAAACTAGAAGTTTCCTTAAAATTTATAAAAAAAACCATTAATTCATCAAAAAACCCCATAAAAACCATTTTAAATCCATCAAATAAATTAAATTTAACATTTTTCCTTAACAAACCCCCATAATAAATTATTAAAAACCAGAAATTTAAAAATAACAATAATTCCTTAACAATCCCCCATAATAACCGATTTAAATCCAACTAATAAATTAAATTTAACATTTTTCCATAGTAACCCCCATTATAAATTATTAAAAACTAGAAGTTTCCTTAAAATTTATAAAAAAAACCATTAATTCATCAAAAAACCCCATAAAAACCAATTTAAATCCATCAAATAAATTAAATTTAACATTTTTCCTTAACAAACCCCCATAATAAATTATTAAAAACCAGAAATATCCTTAAAAGTTATTAAAATTACCATTAATTCATCAAAAAACCCATAATAACCGATTTAAATCATCAAATAATTTAAATTTAACATTTTTCATACTAACCCCCATTATAAATTATTAAAAACTAGACGTTTCCTTAAAATTTATTAAAAAAAACCATTAATTCATCAAAAAACCTCATAAAAACCAATTTAAATCCATCAAATAAATTAAATTTATCATTTTTCCATACTAACCCCCATTATAAATTATTAAAAACTAGAAGTTTCCTTAAAATTTAATAAAAATCCTTAAAAATAACAATTATTCCTTAACAATCCCCCATAATAACCGATTTAAATCCAACTAATAAATTAAATTTAACATTTTTCCTTAACAAACCCCCATAATAAATTATTAAAAACCATAAATTTCCTTAAAATTTATTAGAAAAACCATTACTTCATCAAAAAACCCCATAAAAACCGATTTAAATCCAACTAATAAATTAAATTTAACATTTTTCCATAGTAACCCCCATTATAAATTATTAAAAACTAGAAGTTTCCTTAAAATTTATTAAAAAAACCATTATTTCATCAAAAACCCCATAAAAACCAATTTAAATCCATCAAATAAATTAAATTTAACATTTTTCCTTAACAAAACCCCATAATAAATTATTAAAAACCAGAAATTTCCTTAAAATTTATTCAAAAAACCATTAATTCATCAAAAAACCCCATAAAAACCAATTTAAATCAATCAAATAAATTAAATTTAACATTTTTCCTCAACAAAACCCCATAATAAATTATTAAAAACCAGAAATTTCCTTAAAATTTATTAAAAATACCATTAATTCATAAAAAAACCCCATAATAACCGATTTAAATCCATCAAATAATTTAAATTTAACATTTTTCCATACTAACCCCCATTATAAATTATTAAAAACTAGAAGTTTCCTTAAAATTTAATAAAAATCCTTAAAAATAACAATAATTCCTTAACAATCCCCGATAATAACCGATTTAAATCCAACTAATAAATTAAATTTAACATTTTTCCATAGTAACCCCCATTATAAATTATTAAAAACTAGAAGTTTCCTTAAAATTTATAAAAAAAACCATTAATTCATCAAAAAACCCCATAAAAACCATTTTAAATCCATCAAATAAATTAAATTTAACATTTTTCCTTAACAAACCCCCATAATAAATTATTAAAAACCAGAAATTTAAAAATAACAATAATTCCTTAACAATCCCCCATAATAACCGATTTAAATCCAACTAATAAATTAAATTTAACATTTTTCCATAGTAACCCCCATTATAAATTATTAAAAACTAGAAGTTTCCTTAAAATTTATAAAAAAAACCATTAATTCATCAAAAAACCCCATAAAAACCAATTTTAAATCCATCAAATAAATTAAATTTAACATTTTTCCTTAACAAACCCCCATAATAAATTATTAAAAACCAGAAATATCCTTAAAATTTATTAAAATTACCATTAATTCATCAAAAAACCCCATAAAAACCAATTTAAAATCCATCAAATAAATTAAATTTAACATTTTTCCTTAACAAAACCCCATAATAAATTATTAAAAACCAGAAATTTCCTTAAAATTTATTCAAAAAACCATTAATTCATCAAAAAAACCCCATAAAAACCAATTTAAATCAATCAAATAAATTAAATTTAACATTTTTCCTCAACAAAACCCCATAATAAATTATTAAAAACCAGAAATTTCCTTAAAATTTATTAAAAATACCATTAATTCATAAAAAAACCCCATAATAACCGATTTAAATCCATCAAATAATTTAAATTTAACATTTTTCCATACTAACCCCCATTATAAATTATTAAAAACTAGAAGTTTCCTTAAAATTTAATAAAAATCCTTAAAAATAACAATAATTCCTTAACAATCCCCGATAATAACCGATTTAAATCCAACTAATAAATTAAATTTAACATTTTTCCATAGTAACCCCCATTATAAATTATTAAAAACTAGAAGTTTCCTTAAAATTTATAAAAAAAACCATTAATTCATCAAAAAACCCCATAAAAACCGATTTAAATCCAACTAATAAATTAAATTTAACATTTTTTCCATAGTAACCCCCATTATAAATTATTAAAAACTAGAAGTTTCCTTAAAATTTATAAAAAAAACCATTAATTCATCAAAAAACCCCATAAAAACCATTTTAAATCCATCAAATAAATTAAATTTAACATTTTTCCTTAACAAACCCCCATAATAAATTATTAAAAACCAGAAATTTAAAAATAACAATAATTCCTTAACAATCCCCCATAATAACCGATTTAAATCCAACTAATAAATTAAATTTAACATTTTTCCATAGTAACCCCCATTATAAATTATTAAAAACTAGAAGTTTCCTTAAAATTTATAAAAAAAAACCATTAATTCATCAAAAAAACCCCATAAAAACCAATTTAAATCCATCAAATAAATTAAATTTAACATTTTTCCTTAACAATCCAGAAATATCCTTAAAATTTATTAAAATTACCATTATTTCATCAAAAAACCCCATAATAACCGATTTAAATCATCAAATAATTTAAATTTAACATTTTTTCATACTAACCCCCATTATAAATTATTAAAAACTAGACGTTTCCCTTAAAATTTATTAAAAAAAAACCATTAATTCATCAAAAAACCTCATAAAAACCAATTTAAATCCATCAAATAAATTAAATTTATCATTTTTCCATACTAACCCCCATTATAAATTATTAAAAACTAGAAGTTTCCTTAAAATTTAATAAAAATCCTTAAAAATAACAATTATTCCTTAACAATCCCCCATAATAACCGATTTAAATCCAACTAATAAATTAAATTTAACATTTTTCCTTAACAAACCCCCATAATAAATTATTAAAAACCATAAATTTCCTTAAAATTTATTAGAAAAACCATTACTTCATCAAAAAACCCCCATAAAAACCAATTTAAATCCATCAAATAAATTAAATTTAACATTTTTCCTTAACAAACCCCCATAATAAATTATTAAAAACCATAAATTTTCTTAAAATTTATTCAAAAAACCATAAATTCATCAAAAAAACCCCATAAAAACCAATTTAAATCCATCAAATAAATTAAATTTAACATTTTTCCTTAACAAAACCCCATAATAAATTATTAAAAACCAGAAATTTATTTCCTTAAAATTTATTAAAAATACCATTAATTCATCAAAAAACCCTATAATAACCGATTTAAATCCATCAAATAATTTAAATTTAACATTTTTCCATAGTAACCCCCCATTATAAATTATTAAAAACTAGAAGTTTCCTTAAAATTTATAAAAAAAAACCATTAATTCATCAAAAAACCCCATAAAAACCAATTTAAATCCATCAAATAAATTAAATTTAACATTTTTCCTTAACAAAACCCCATAATAAATTATTAAAAACCAGAAATTTCCTTAAAATTTATTAAAAAAAACCATTATTTCTTCAAAAAACCCCATAAAAACCAATTTAAATCCATCAAATAAATTAAATTTAACATTTTTCCATAGTAACCCTCATTATAAATTATTAAAAACTAGAAGTTTCCTTAAAATTTATAAAAAAAAACCATTAATTCATCAAAAAACCCCATAAAAACCAATTTAAATCCATCAAATAAATTAAATTTACCATTTTTCCTTAACAAAACCCAATACTAAATTATTAAAAACCAGAAATTTCCTTAAAATTTATAAAAAATACCATTAATTCATCAAAAAACCCCATAAAAACCAATTTAAATCCATCAAATAAATTAAATTTAACATTTTTCCATAGTAACCGCCATTATAAATTATTAAAAACTAGAAGTTTCCTTAAAATTTATAAAAAAAAACCATTAATTCATCAAAAAAACCCCATAAAAACCAATTTAAATCCATCAAATAAATTAAATTTAACATTTTTCCTCAACAAAACCCCATAATAAATTATTAAAAACCAGAAATTTCCTTAAAATTTATTAAAAATACCATTAATTCATAAAAAAAACCCCATAATAACCGATTTAAATCCATCAAATAATTTAAATTTAACATTTTTCCATACTAACCCCCATTATAAATTATTAAAAACTAGAAGTTTCCTTAAAATTTAATAAAAATCCTTAAAAATAACAATAATTCCTTAACAATCCCCGATAATAACCGATTTAAATCCAACTAATAAATTAAATTTAACATTTTTCCATAGTAACCCCCATTATAAATTATTAAAAACTAGAAGTTTCCTTAAAATTTATAAAAAAAAACCATTAATTCATCAAAAAACCCCATAAAAACCGATTTAAATCCAACTAATAAATTAAATTTAACATTTTTCCATAGTAACCCCCATTATAAATTATTAAAAACTAGAAGTTTCCTTAAAATTTATAAAAAAAAACCATTAATTCATCAAAAAACCCCATAAAAACCATTTTAAATCCATCAAATAAATTAAATTTAACATTTTTCCTTAACAAACCCCCATAATAAATTATTAAAAACCAGAAATTTAAAAATAACAATAATTCCTTAACAATCCCCCATAATAACCGATTTAAATCCAACTAATAAATTAAATTTAACATTTTTCCATAGTAACCCCCCATTATAAATTATTAAAAACTAGAAGTTTCCTTAAAATTTATAAAAAAAAACCATTAATTCATCAAAAAACCCCATAAAAACCAATTTAAATCCATCAAATAAATTAAATTTAACATTTTTCCTTAACAAACCCCCATAATAAATTATTAAAAACCAGAAATATCCTTAAAATTTATTAAAATTACCATTAATTCATCAAAAAACCCCATAATAACCGATTTAAATCATCAAATAATTTAAATTTAACATTTTTCATACTAACCCCCATTATAAATTATTAAAAACTAGACGTTTCCTTAAAATTTATTAAAAAAAAACCATTAATTCATCAAAAAACCTCATAAAAACCAATTTAAATCCATCAAATAAATTAAATTTATCATTTTTCCATACTAACCCCCATTATAAATTATTAAAAACTAGAAGTTTCCTTAAAATTTAATAAAAATCCTTAAAAATAACAATTATTCCTTAACAATCCCCCATAATAACCGATTTAAATCCAACTAATAAATTAAATTTAACATTTTTCCTTAACAAACCCCCATAATAAATTATTAAAAACCATAAATTTCCTTAAAATTTATTAGAAAAACCATTACTTCATCAAAAAACCCCATAAAAACCAATTTAAATCCATCAAATAAATTAAATTTAACATTTTTCCTTAACAAACCCCCATAATAAATTATTAAAAACCATAAATTTTCTTAAAATTTATTCAAAAAACCATAAATTCATCAAAAAACCCCATAAAAACCAATTTAAATCCATCAAATAAATTAAATTTAACATTTTTCCTTAACAAAACCCCATAATAAATTATTAAAAACCAGAAATTTCCTTAAAATTTATTAAAAATACCATTAATTCATCAAAAAACCCTATAATAACCGATTTAAATCCATCAAATAATTTAAATTTAACATTTTTCCATAGTAACCCCCATTATAAATTATTAAAAACTAGAAGTTTCCTTAAAATTTATAAAAAAAAACCATTAATTCATCAAAAAAACCCCATAAAAACCAATTTAAATCCATCAAATAAATTAAATTTAACATTTTTCCTTAACAAAACCCCATAATAAATTATTAAAAACCAGAAATTTCCTTAAAATTTATTAAAAAAACCATTATTTCTTCAAAAAACCCCATAAAAACCAATTTAAATCCATCAAATAAATTAAATTTAACATTTTTCCATAGTAACCCTCATTATAAATTATTAAAAACTAGAAGTTTCCTTAAAATTTAATAAAAATCCTTAAAAATAACAATTATTCCTTAACAATCCCCCATAATAACCGATTTAAATCCAACTAATAAATTAAATTTAACATTTTTCCTTAACAAACCCCCATAATAAATTATTAAAAACCATAAATTTCCTTAAAATTTATTCAAAAAACCATTAATTCATCAAAAAAACCCCATAAAAACCAATTTAAATCAATCAAATAAATTAAATTTAACATTTTTCCTCAACAAAACCCCATAATAAATTATTAAAAACCAGAAATTTCCTTAAAATTTATTAAAAATACCATTAATTCATAAAAAAAACCCCATAATAACCGATTTAAATCCATCAAATAATTTAAATTTAACATTTTTCCATACTAACCCCCATTATAAATTATTAAAAACTAGAAGTTTCCTTAAAATTTAATAAAAATCCTTAAAAATAACAATAATTCCTTAACAATCCCCGATAATAACCGATTTAAATCCAACTAATAAATTAAATTTAACATTTTTCCATAGTAACCCCCATTATAAATTATTAAAAACTAGAAGTTTCCTTAAAATTTATAAAAAAAAACCATTAATTCATCAAAAAACCCCATAAAAACCGATTTAAATCCAACTAATAAATTAAATTTAACATTTTTCCATAGTAACCCCCATTATAAATTATTAAAAACTAGAAGTTTCCTTAAAATTTATAAAAAAAAAACCATTAATTCATCAAAAAACCCCATAAAAACCATTTTAAATCCATCAAATAAATTAAATTTAACATTTTTCCTTAACAAACCCCCATAATAAATTATTAAAAACCAGAAATTTAAAAATAACAATAATTCCTTAACAATCCCCCATAATAACCGATTTAAATCCAACTAATAAATTAAATTTAACATTTTTCCATAGTAACCCCCCATTATAAATTATTAAAAACTAGAAGTTTCCTTAAAATTTATAAAAAAAACCATTAATTCATCAAAAAACCCCATAAAAACCAATTTAAATCCATCAAATAAATTAAATTTAACATTTTTCCTTAACAAACCCCCATAATAAATTATTAAAAACCAGAAATTTCCTTAAAATTTATAAAAAAATACCATTATTTCATCAAAAAACCCCATAAAAACCATTTTAAATCCAACAAATAAATTAATTTTAACATTTTTCCTTAACAAACCCCCATTATAAATTATTAAAAACTAGACGTTTCCTTAAAATTTATTAAAAAAAACCATTAATTCATCAAAAAACCTCATAAAAACCAATTTAAATCCATCAAATAAATTAAATTTATCATTTTTCCATACTAACCCCCATTATAAATTATTAAAAACTAGAAGTTTCCTTAAAATTTAATAAAAATCCTTAAAAATAACAATTATTCCTTAACAATCCCCCATAATAACCGATTTAAATCCAACTAATAAATTAAATTTAACATTTTTCCTTAACAAACCCCCATAATAAATTATTAAAAACCATAAATTTCCTTAAAATTTATTAGAAAAACCATTACTTCATCAAAAAACCCCATAAAAACCAATTTAAATCCATCAAATAAATTAAATTTAACATTTTTCCTTAACAAACCCCCATAATAAATTATTAAAAACCATAAATTTTCTTAAAATTTATTCAAAAAACCATAAATTCATCAAAAAACCCCATAAAAACCAATTTAAATCCATCAAATAAATTAAATTTAACATTTTTCCTTAACAAAACCCCATAATAAATTATTAAAAACCAGAAATTTCCTTAAAATTTATTAAAAATACCATTAATTCATCAAAAAAACCCTATAATAACCGATTTAAATCCATCAAATAATTTAAATTTAACATTTTTCCATAGTAACCCCCATTATAAATTATTAAAAACTAGAAGTTTCCTTAAAATTTATAAAAAAAACCATTAATTCATCAAAAAACCCCATAAAAACCAATTTAAATCCATCAAATAAATTAAATTTAACATTTTTCCTTAACAAAACCCCATAATAAATTATTAAAAACCAGAAATTTCCTTAAAATTTATTAAAAAAAACCATTATTTCTTCAAAAAACCCCATAAAAACCAATTTAAATCCATCAAATAAATTAAATTTAACATTTTTCCATAGTAACCCTCATTATAAATTATTAAAAACTAGAAGTTTCCTTAAAATTTATAAAAAAAAACCATTAATTCATCAAAAAAACCCCATAAAAACCAATTTAAATCCATCAAATAAATTAAATTTACCATTTTTCCTTAACAAAACCCAATACTAAATTATTAAAAACCAGAAATTTCCTTAAAATTTATAAAAAATACCATTAATTCATCAAAAAACCCCATAAAAACCAATTTAAATCCATCAAATAAATTAAATTTAACATTTTTCCATAGTAACCGCCATTATAAATTATTAAAAACTAGAAGTTTCCTTAAAATTTATAAAAAAAAAACCATTAATTCATCAAAAAAACCCCATAAAAACCAATTTAAATCCATCAAATAAATTAAATTTAACATTTTTCCTCAACAAAACCCCATAATAAATTATTAAAAACCAGAAATTTCCTTAAAATTTATTAAAAATACCATTAATTCATAAAAAAAACCCCATAATAACCGATTTAAATCCATCAAATAATTTAAATTTAACATTTTTCCATACTAACCCCCATTATAAATTATTAAAAACTAGAAGTTTCCTTAAAATTTAATAAAAATCCTTAAAAATAACAATAATTCCTTAACAATCCCCGATAATAACCGATTTAAATCCAACTAATAAATTAAATTTAACATTTTTCCATAGTAACCCCCATTATAAATTATTAAATTTAGAAGTTTCCTTAAAATTTATAAAAAAAAACCATTAATTCATCAAAAAAACCCCATAAAAACCGATTTAAATCCAACTAATAAATTAAATTTAACATTTTTCCATAGTAACCCCCATTATAAATTATTAAAAACTAGAAGTTTCCTTAAAATTTATAAAAAAAACCATTAATTCATCAAAAAACCCCATAAAAACCATTTTAAATCCATCAAATAAATTAAATTTAACATTTTTCCTTAACAAACCCCCATAATAAATTATTAAAAACCAGAAATTTAAAAATAACAATAATTCCTTAACAATCCCCCATAATAACCGATTTAAATCCAACTAATAAATTAAATTTAACATTTTTCCATAGTAACCCCCATTATAAATTATTAAAAACTAGAAGTTTCCTTAAAATTTATAAAAAAAAACCATTAATTCATCAAAAAACCCCATAAAAACCAATTTAAATCCATCAAATAAATTAAATTTAACATTTTTCCTTAACAAACCCCCATAATAAATTATTAAAAACCAGAAATATCCTTAAAATTTATTAAAATTACCATTAATTCATCAAAAAACCCCATAATAACCGATTTAAATCATCAAATAATTTAAATTTAACATTTTTCATACTAACCCCCATTATAAATTATTAAAAACTAGACGTTTCCTTAAAATTTATTAAAAAAAAACCATTAATTCATCAAAAAACCTCATAAAAACCAATTTAAATCCATCAAATAAATTAAATTTATCATTTTTCCATACTAACCCCCATTATAAATTATTAAAAACTAGAAGTTTCCTTAAAATTTAATAAAAATCCTTAAAAATAACAATTATTCCTTAACAATCCCCCATAATAACCGATTTAAATCCAACTAATAAATTAAATTTAACATTTTTCCTTAACAAACCCCCATAATAAATTATTAAAAACCATAAATTTCCTTAAAATTTATTAGAAAAACCATTACTTCATCAAAAAACCCCATAAAAACCAATTTAAATCCATCAAATAAATTAAATTTAACATTTTTCCTTAACAAACCCCCATAATAAATTATTAAAAACCATAAATTTTCTTAAAATTTATTCAAAAAACCATAAATTCATCAAAAAACCCCATA
The DNA here is from genome assembly GCF_020882245.1 of Rhopalosiphum padi. NCBI lineage: Eukaryota > Metazoa > Arthropoda > Insecta > Hemiptera > Aphididae > Rhopalosiphum > Rhopalosiphum padi. The sequence continues at coordinate 3,999,502 of NW_026869996.1, read as the reverse complement.
AAAACCAATTTAAATCCATCAAATAAATTAAGTTTAACATTTTTCCTTAACAAAACCCCATAATAAATTATTAAAAACCAGAAATTTCCTTAAAATTTATTAAAAATACCATTAATTCATCAAAAAACCCTATAATAACCGATTTAAATCCATCAAATAATTTAAATTTAACATTTTTCCATAGTAACCCCCATTATAAATTATTAAAAACTAGAAGTTTCCTTAAAATTTATAAAAAAAAACCATTAATTCATCAAAAAACCCCATAAAAACCAATTTAAATCCATCAAATAAATTAAATTTAACATTTTTCCTTAACAAAACCCCATAATAAATTATTAAAAACCAGAAATTTCCTTAAAATTTATTAAAAAAAACCATTATTTCTTCAAAAAAACCCCATAAAAACCAATTTAAATCCATCAAATAAATTAAATTTAACATTTTTCCATAGTAACCCTCATTATAAATTATTAAAAACTAGAAGTTTCCTTAAAATTTATAAAAAAAAACCATTAATTCATCAAAAAACCCCATAAAAACCAATTTAAATCCATCAAATAAATTAAATTTACCATTTTTCCTTAACAAAACCCAATACTAAATTATTAAAAACCAGAAATTTCCTTAAAATTTATAAAAAATACCATTAATTCATCAAAAAACCCCATAAAAACCAATTTAAATCCATCAAATAAATTAAATTTAACATTTTTCCATAGTAACCGCCATTATAAATTATTAAAAACTAGAAGTTTCCTTAAAATTTATAAAAAAAAACCATTAATTCATCAAAAAACCCCATAAAAACCAATTTAAATCCATCAAATAAATTAAATTTAACATTTTTCCTTAACAAACCCCCATAATAAATTATTAAAAACCATAAATTTCCTTAAAATTTATTAAAAATACCATTAACTCATCAAAAAACCCCATAATAACCGATTTAAATCCATCAAATAATTTAAATTTAACATTTTTCCATACTAACCCCCATTATAAATTATTAAAAACTAGAAGTTTCCTTAAAATTTAATAAAAATCCTTAAAAATAACAATAATTCCTTAACAATCCCCCATAATAACCGATTTAAATCCAACTAATAAATTAAATTTAACATTTTTCCATAGTAACCCCCATTATAAATTATTAAAAACTAGAAGTTTCCTTAAAATTTAATAAAAATCCTTAAAAATAACAATAAATCCTTAACAATCCCCCATAATAACCGATTTAAATCCAACTAATAAATTAAATTTAACATTTTTCCATAGTAACCCCCATTATAAATTATTAAAAACTAGAAGTTTCCTTAAAATTTATAAAAAAAAAACCATTAATTCATCAAAAAACCCCATAAAAACCATTTTAAAACCATCAAATAAATTAAATTTAACATTTTTCCTTAACAAAACCCCATACTAAATTATTAAAAACCAGAAATTTCCTTAAAATTTATTAAAAATACCATTAATTCATCAAAAAACCACATAAAAACCAATTTAAATCCATCAAATAAATTAAATTTAACATTTTTCCTTAACAAACCCCCATAATAAATTATTAAAAACCATAAATTTCCTTAAAATTTATTCAAATATCTATTAATTCATCAAAAAACCCCATAAAAATCAATTTAAATCCATCAAATAAATTAAATTTAACATTTTTCCTTAACAAAACCCCATAATAAATTATTAAAAACCAGAAATTTCCTTAAAATTTATTAAAAATACCATTAATTCATCAAAAAACCCTATAATAACCGATTTAAATCCATCAAATAATTTAAATTTAACATTTTTCCATAGTAACCCCCATTATAAATTATTAAAAACTAGAAGTTTCCTTAAAATTTATAAAAAAAACCATTAATTCATCAAAAAACCCCATAAAAACCAATTTAAATCCATCAAATAAATTAAATTTAACATTTTTCCTTAACAAACCCCCATAATAAATTATTAAAAACCATAAATTTCCTTAAAATTTATTAAAAATACCATTAACTCATCAAAAAACCCCATAATAACCGATTTAAATCCATCAAATAATTTAAATTTAACATTTTTCCATACTAACCCCCATTATAAATTATTAAAAACTAGAAGTTTCCTTAAAATTTAATAAAAATCCTTAAAAATAACAATAATTCCTTAACAATCCCCCATAATAACCGATTTAAATCCAACTAATAAATTAAATTTAACATTTTTCCATAGTAACCCCCATTATAAATTATTAAAAACTAGAAGTTTCCTTAAAATTTAATAAAAATCCTTAAAAATAACAATAAATCCTTAACAATCCCCCATAATAACCGATTTAAATCCAACTAATAAATTAAATTTAACATTTTTCCATAGTAACCCCCATTATAAATTATTAAAAACTAGAAGTTTCCTTAAAATTTATAAAAAAAACCATTAATTCATCAAAAAACCCCATAAAAACCAATTTAAATCCATCAAATAAATTAAATTTAACATTTTTCCTTAACAAACCCCCATAATAAATTATTAAAAACCAGAAATATCCTTAAAATTTATTAAAATTACCATTAATTCATCAAAAAACCCCATAATAACCGATTTAAATCATCAAATAATTTAAATTTAACATTTTTCATACTAACCCCCATTATAAATTATTAAAAACTAGACGTTTCCTTAAAATTTATTAAAAAAAAACCATTAATTCATCAAAAAACCTCATAAAAACCAATTTAAATCCATCAAATAAATTAAATTTATCATTTTTCCATACTAACCCCCATTATAAATTATTAAAAACTAGAAGTTTCCTTAAAATTTAATAAAAATCCTTAAAAATAACAATTATTCCTTAACAATCCCCCATAATAACCGATTTAAATCCAACTAATAAATTAAATTTAACATTTTTCCTTAACAAACCCCCATAATAAATTATTAAAAACCATAAATTTCCTTAAAATTTATTAGAAAAACCATTACTTCATCAAAAAAACCCCATAAAAACCAATTTAAATCCATCAAATAAATTAAATTTAACATTTTTCCTTAACAAACCCCCATAATAAATTATTAAAAACCATAAATTTTCTTAAAATTTATTCAAAAAACCATAAATTCATCAAAAAACCCCATAAAAACCAATTTAAATCCATCAAATAAATTAAATTTAACATTTTTCCTTAACAAAACCCCATAATAAATTATTAAAAACCAGAAATTTCCTTAAAATTTATTAAAAATACCATTAATTCATCAAAAAACCCTATAATAACCGATTTAAATCCATCAAATAATTTAAATTTAACATTTTTCCATAGTAACCCCCATTATAAATTATTAAAAACTAGAAGTTTCCTTAAAATTTATAAAAAAAAACCATTAATTCATCAAAAAACCCCATAAAAACCAATTTAAATCCATCAAATAAATTAAATTTAACATTTTTCCTTAACAAAACCCCATAATAAATTATTAAAAACCAGAAATTTCCTTAAAATTTATTAAAAAAAACCATTATTTCTTCAAAAAACCCCATAAAAAACCAATTTAAATCCATCAAATAAATTAAATTTAACATTTTTCCATAGTAACCCTCATTATAAATTATTAAAAACTAGAAGTTTCCTTAAAATTTAATAAAAATCCTTAAAAATAACAATTATTCCTTAACAATCCCCCATAATAACCGATTTAAATCCAACTAATAAATTAAATTTAACATTTTTCCTTAACAAACCCCCATAATAAATTATTAAAAACCATAAATTTCCTTAAAATTTATTAGAAAAACCATTACTTCATCAAAAAAACCCCATAAAAACCAATTTAAATCCATCAAATAAATTAAATTTAACATTTTTCCTTAACAAACCCCCATAATAAATTATTAAAAACCATAAATTTTCTTAAAATTTATTCAAAAAACCATAAATTCATCAAAAAACCCCATAAAAACCAATTTAAATCCATCAAATAAATTAAATTTAACATTTTTCCTTAACAAAACCCCATAATAAATTATTAAAAACCAGAAATTTCCTTAAAATTTATTAAAAATACCATTAATTCATCAAAAAAACCCTATAATAACCGATTTAAATCCATCAAATAATTTAAATTTAACATTTTTCCATAGTAACCCCCATTATAAATTATTAAAAACTAGAAGTTTCCTTAAAATTTATAAAAAAAACCATTAATTCATCAAAAAACCCCATAAAAACCGATTTAAATCCAACTAATAAATTAAATTTAACATTTTTCCATAGTAACCCCCATTATAAATTATTAAAAACTAGAAGTTTCCTTAAAATTTATTAAAAAAAACCATTATTTCATCAAAAAACCCCATAAAAACCAATTTAAATCCATCAAATAAATTAAATTTAACATTTTTCCTTAACAAAACCCCATAATAAATTATTAAAAACCAGAAATTTCCTTAAAATTTATTCAAAAAACCATTAATTCATCAAAAAACCCCATAAAAACCAATTTAAATCAATCAAATAAATTAAATTTAACATTTTTCCTCAACAAAACCCCATAATAAATTATTAAAAACCAGAAATTTCCTTAAAATTTATTAAAAATACCATTAATTCATAAAAAAACCCCATAATAACCGATTTAAATCCATCAAATAATTTAAATTTAACATTTTTCCATACTAACCCCCATTATAAATTATTAAAAACTAGAAGTTTCCTTAAAATTTAATAAAAATCCTTAAAAATAACAATAATTCCTTAACAATCCCCGATAATAACCGATTTAAATCCAACTAATAAATTAAATTTAACATTTTTCCATAGTAACCCCCATTATAAATTATTAAAAACTAGAAGTTTCCTTAAAATTTATAAAAAAAAACCATTAATTCATCAAAAAAACCCCATAAAAACCGATTTAAATCCAACTAATAAATTAAATTTAACATTTTTCCATAGTAACCCCCATTATAAATTATTAAAAACTAGAAGTTTCCTTAAAATTTATAAAAAAAAACCATTAATTCATCAAAAAACCCCATAAAAACCATTTAAATCCATCAAATAAATTAAATTTAACATTTTTCCTTAACAAACCCCCATAATAAATTATTAAAAACCAGAAATTTAAAAATAACAATAATTCCTTAACAATCCCCCATAATAACCGATTTAAATCCAACTAATAAATTAAATTTAACATTTTTCCATAGTAACCCCCATTATAAATTATTAAAAACTAGAAGTTTCCTTAAAATTTATAAAAAAAAACCATTAATTCATCAAAAAACCCCATAAAAACCAATTTAAATCCATCAAATAAATTAAATTTAACATTTTTCCTTAACAAACCCCCATAATAAATTATTAAAAACCAGAAATATCCTTAAAATTTATTAAAATTACCATTAATTCATCAAAAAACCCCATAATAACCGATTTAAATCATCAAATAATTTAAATTTAACATTTTTCATACTAACCCCCATTATAAATTATTAAAAACTAGACGTTTCCTTAAAATTTATTAAAAAAAAACCATTAATTCATCAAAAAACCTCATAAAAACCAATTTAAATCCATCAAATAAATTAAATTTATCATTTTTCCATACTAACCCCCATTATAAATTATTAAAAACTAGAAGTTTCCTTAAAATTTAATAAAAATCCTTAAAAATAACAATTATTCCTTAACAATCCCCCATAATAACCGATTTAAATCCAACTAATAAATTAAATTTAACATTTTTCCTTAACAAACCCCCATAATAAATTATTAAAAACCATAAATTTCCTTAAAATTTATTAGAAAAACCATTACTTCATCAAAAAACCCCATAAAAAACCAATTTAAATCCATCAAATAAATTAAATTTAACATTTTTCCTTAACAAACCCCCATAATAAATTATTAAAAACCATAAATTTTCTTAAAATTTATTCAAAAAACCATAAATTCATCAAAAAACCCCATAAAAACCAATTTAAATCCATCAAATAAATTAAATTTAACATTTTTCCTTAACAAAACCCCATAATAAATTATTAAAAACCAGAAATTTCCTTAAAATTTATTAAAAATACCATTAATTCATCAAAAAACCCTATAATAACCGATTTAAATCCATCAAATAATTTAAATTTAACATTTTTCCATAGTAACCCCCATTATAAATTATTAAAAACTAGAAGTTTCCTTAAAATTTATAAAAAAAACCATTAATTCATCAAAAAACCCCATAAAAACCAATTTAAATCCATCAAATAAATTAAATTTAACATTTTTCCTTAACAAAACCCCATAATAAATTATTAAAAACCAGAAATTTCCTTAAAATTTATTAAAAAAACCATTATTTCTTCAAAAAACCCCATAAAAACCAATTTAAATCCATCAAATAAATTAAATTTAACATTTTTCCATAGTAACCCTCATTATAAATTATTAAAAACTAGAAGTTTCCTTAAAATTTATAAAAAAAAAACCATTAATTCATCAAAAAACCCCATAAAAACCAATTTAAATCCATCAAATAAATTAAATTTACCATTTTTCCTTAACAAAACCCAATACTAAATTATTAAAAACCAGAAATTTCCTTAAAATTTATAAAAAATACCATTAATTCATCAAAAAAACCCCATAAAAACCAATTTAAATCCATCAAATAAATTAAATTTAACATTTTTCCATAGTAACCGCCATTATAAATTATTAAAAACTAGAAGTTTCCTTAAAATTTATAAAAAAAAACCATTAATTCATCAAAAAACCCCATAAAAACCAATTTAAATCCATCAAATAAATTAAATTTAACATTTTTCCTCAACAAAACCCCATAATAAATTATTAAAAACCAGAAATTTCCTTAAAATTTATTAAAAATACCATTAATTCATAAAAAAAACCCCATAATAACCGATTTAAATCCATCAAATAATTTAAATTTAACATTTTTCCATACTAACCCCCATTATAAATTATTAAAAACTAGAAGTTTCCTTAAAATTTAATAAAAATCCTTAAAAATAACAATAATTCCTTAACAATCCCCGATAATAACCGATTTAAATCCAACTAATAAATTAAATTTAACATTTTTCCATAGTAACCCCCCATTATAAATTATTAAAAACTAGAAGTTTCCTTAAAATTTATAAAAAAAAACCATTAATTCATCAAAAAACCCCATAAAAACCATTTTAAATCCATCAAATAAATTAAATTTAACATTTTTCCTTAACAAACCCCCATAATAAATTATTAAAAACCAGAAATTTAAAAATAACAATAATTCCTTAACAATCCCCCATAATAACCGATTTAAATCCAACTAATAAATTAAATTTAACATTTTTCCATAGTAACCCCCATTATAAATTATTAAAAACTAGAAGTTTCCTTAAAATTTATAAAAAAAAAACCATTAATTCATCAAAAAACCCCCATAAAAACCAATTTAAATCCATCAAATAAATTAAATTTAACATTTTTCCTTAACAAACCCCCATAATAAATTATTAAAAACCAGAAATATCCTTAAAATTTATTAAAATTACCATTAATTCATCAAAAAAACCCCATAATAACCGATTTAAATCATCAAATAATTTAAATTTAACATTTTTCATACTAACCCCCATTATAAATTATTAAAAACTAGACGTTTCCTTAAAATTTATTAAAAAAAAAACCATTAATTCATCAAAAAACCTCATAAAAACCAATTTAAATCCATCAAATAAATTAAATTTATCATTTTTCCATAGTAACCGCCATTATAAATTATTAAAAACTAGAAGTTTCCTTAAAATTTAATAAAAATCCTTAAAAATAACAATTATTCCTTAACAATCCCCCATAATAACCGATTTAAATCCAACTAATAAATTAAATTTAACATTTTTCCTTAACAAACCCCCATAATAAATTATTAAAAACCATAAATTTCCTTAAAATTTATTAGAAAAACCATTACTTCATCAAAAAACCCCATAAAAACCAATTTAAATCCATCAAATAAATTAAATTTAACATTTTTCCTTAACAAACCCCCATAATAAATTATTAAAAACCATAAATTTTCTTAAAATTTATTCAAAAAACCATAAATTCATCAAAAAAACCCCATAAAAACCAATTTAAATCCATCAAATAAATTAAATTTAACATTTTTCCTTAACAAAACCCCATAATAAATTATTAAAAACCAGAAATTTCCTTAAAATTTATTAAAAATACCATTAATTCATCAAAAAAACCCTATAATAACCGATTTAAATCCATCAAATAATTTAAATTTAACATTTTTCCATAGTAACCCCCATTATAAATTATTAAAAACTAGAAGTTTCCTTAAAATTTATAAAAAAAACCATTAATTCATCAAAAAACCCCATAAAAACCAATTTAAATCCATCAAATAAATTAAATTTAACATTTTTCCTTAACAAAACCCCATAATAAATTATTAAAAACCAGAAATTTCCTTAAAATTTATTAAAAAAACCATTATTTCTTCAAAAAACCCCATAAAAACCAATTTAAATCCATCAAATAAATTAAATTTAACATTTTTCCATAGTAACCCTCATTATAAATTATTAAAAACTAGAAGTTTCCTTAAAATTTATAAAAAAAAAACCATTAATTCATCAAAAAACCCCATAAAAACCAATTTAAATCCATCAAATAAATTAAATTTACCATTTTTCCTTAACAAAACCCAATACTAAATTATTAAAAACCAGAAATTTCCTTAAAATTTATAAAAAATACCATTAATTCATCAAAAAAACCCCATAAAAACCAATTTAAATCCATCAAATAAATTAAATTTAACATTTTTCCATAGTAACCGCCATTATAAATTATTAAAAACTAGAAGTTTCCTTAAAATTTATAAAAAAAAACCATTAATTCATCAAAAAACCCCATAAAAACCAATTTAAATCCATCAAATAAATTAAATTTAACATTTTTCCTTAACAAACCCCCATAATAAATTATTAAAAACCATAAATTTCCTTAAAATTTATTAAAAATACCATTAACTCATCAAAAAACCCCATAATAACCGATTTAAATCCATCAAATAATTTAAATTTAACATTTTTCCATACTAACCCCCATTATAAATTATTAAAAACTAGAAGTTTCCTTAAAATTTAATAAAAATCCTTAAAAATAACAATAATTCCTTAACAATCCCCCATAATAACCGATTTAAATCCAACTAATAAATTAAATTTAACATTTTTCCATAGTAACCCCCATTATAAATTATTAAAAACTAGAAGTTTCCTTAAAATTTAATAAAAATCCTTAAAAATAACAATAAATCCTTAACAATCCCCCATAATAACCGATTTAAATCCAACTAATAAATTAAATTTAACATTTTTCCATAGTAACCCCCATTATAAATTATTAAAAACTAGAAGTTTCCTTAAAATTTATAAAAAAAAACCATTAATTCATCAAAAAACCCCATAAAAACCAATTTAAATCCATCAAATAAATTAAATTTACCATTTTTCCTTAACAAAACCCCATACTAAATTATTAAAAACCAGAAATTTCCTTAAAATTTATTAAAAATACCATTAATTCATCAAAAAACCACATAAAAACCAATTTAAATCCATCAAATAAATTAAATTTAACATTTTTCCTTAACAAACCCCCATAATAAATTATTAAAAACCATAAATTTCCTTAAAATTTATTCAAAAATCTATTAATTCATCAAAAAACCCCATAAAAATCAATTTAAATCCATCAAATAAATTAAATTTAACATTTTTCCTTAACAAAACCCCATAATAAATTATTAAAAACCAGAAATTTCCTTAAAATTTATTAAAAATACCATTAATTCATCAAAAAAACCCTATAATAACCGATTTAAATCCATCAAATAATTTAAATTTAACATTTTTCCATAGTAACCCCCATTATAAATTATTAAAAACTAGAAGTTTCCTTAAAATTTATAAAAAAAACCATTAATTCATCAAAAAACCCCATAAAAACCAATTTAAATCCATCAAATAAATTAAATTTAACATTTTTCCTTAACAAAACCCCATAATAAATTATTAAAAACCAGAAATTTCCTTAAAATTTATTAAAAAAACCATTATTTCTTCAAAAAAACCCCATAAAAACCAATTTAAATCCATCAAATAAATTAAATTTAACATTTTTCCTTAACAAAACCCAATACTAAATTATTAAAAACTAGAAGTTTCCTTAAAATTTATAAAAAAAAAACCATTAATTCATCAAAAAACCCCATAAAAACCAATTTAAATCCATCAAATAAATTAAATTTAACATTTTTCCTTAACAAAACCCAATACTAAATTATTAAAAACCAGAAATTTCCTTAAAATTTATAAAAAAATACCATTAATTCATCAAAAAACCCCATAAAAACCGATTTAAATCCATCAAATAAATTAAATTTAACATTTTTCCTTAACAAACCCCCATAATAAATTATTAAAAACCATAAATTTCCTTAAAATTTATTAAAAATACCATTAATTCATAAAAAAACCCCATAATAACCGATTTAAATCCATCAAATAATTTAAATTTAACATTTTTCCATACTAACCCCCCATTATAAATTATTAAAAACTAGAAGTTTCCTTAAAATTTAATAAAAATCCTTAAAAATAACAATAATTCCTTAACAATCCCCCATAATAACCGATTTAAATCAA
>NW_026869996.1:3905299-3988276 GCF_020882245.1 Rhopalosiphum padi | reverse complement strand
TAAAACTGGGCATCACCCGACCACCAATTGTTAATTGACACACGTCACTCGTGTACTCGTAATATTATTCTGTCTGCTGTGAACTCCCAATACGCGATACCTGAATCCACATTTTAATTAAATAATTTAAATATTAAAATTTGTTGGAAATCCATCTACGAATTGTTGATGTGCTGAGCATATACATAAAATAGGTAAGTTTTATTTTATTTTTTAGCTATTTATTAAGGCATAACCATTTATTTTATATTTAACAAATTGTTTGCGCAATTATTGAATATAAATACATACATAATACCTATATGTACAGTATACACACGTAGATTGTTATATTATTATAGTAAATAATTATTCACACATAAAAACAAGTTGCCATTCTTTATATATTATGATATTCTAAAATCCTGTTTTATTTTATTTATAAATACTGCTTTTAGGCCATGAAACGTTTTCTTGTCCCCCTTTCAAAATCGGATGAATCTGATGAATCTGTTACTTCTAAACAAATTCGTAAATCTTCTACTACAATAAGTGTCAATGATCGCGATATTCAAAACAATATTTTTGATATTAGTCAAAACGTTGAAAACGGGCCAAATCAACCCAACATTACGTTCCCGAGACGAAACATCGGTGGAAAACAGAGATCATTTAATGTTTTGTGGTATTCAAAATACGAATGGTTAGAATACTCGAAAATTAGAGATTCGATATTTTGTTTTTACTGTCGCCATTTCACTAGTGATAATTCCGGCTATAGAGATAAAGTTTTAATTGTTAATGGTTATTCTGATTGGAAGCATATTGGAAACATGTTAGAAAAACACAATTCTTCAAATATTCATAAACTGTCTCTTAAAAAATATAAATCGTGGATATCCGCTAAAAAAACTGGTTCTGTAGCAACAAAATTAAATACACAACTAAAAGAAGACATTTTAAAAAATCGGGAAATTATGAGATCGTTGATCAGATGCGTGTTATATTGCGGGAGACAAGATATTGGTTTACGTGGTCACAGAGAAACTAATAATTATATTGATGATAACGACGATGATAATTTAAAAACTGATATTGACACCTTTCAAAATAATGGTAATTTTATCGAGTTGGTAAAATTGCTTAGACTTGAAAATGACGATTTAAAACAAAATTAAATACATTACCAAAAAATGCTAAATACACTTCAAAAACAATTCAAAATGAAATTCTTAATGTGTCATTTAAAGTAATTTTAAAAAGTATTGTAGAAGAAATTCAAAATGGAAGTAATTTTTACAGTATTATTGTCGATGAAGCTAAAACCGAATCAAATATAGAACAAATGAGAATTTGTGTACGCTACATAAGTGACAATCGTATTAACGAAAGATTTCTTGGATTTCTTGAGCTTAAAGAATTGCATGCAAAAGCACTTGCCGATAGTATTCAACTTTTTTTGTGTTCTATTAATTTGGATATAAAAAATTGTATTGGCCAATCATACGACGGAGCTTCTGCTATGTCGGGGACTATCAATGGTGTTCAGCAATATATCCGAGAAATGTCTAAAAACCCATGCCTATATGTGCATTGCTATGCACACAGGCTCAATCTTGTTTTAGTAGATGCATCAAAACATGTTTCAGCTATTCATAATACAATTGGTATATTAGAAGCAATTTATTCATTTCAGTCGTGTTCTTCACTAAGAAACAGTTTATTTTTGGAATCACCAGAAGACAGTGATAAAAAATTAAAAATACCACAGCACTGCGAAACAAGATGGGTTTCAAAGTACAAAGGGATACATTTCTTTAAAATACGTTTCAAAAGTGTTATTAAAGCTTTAAAAGAGTGTACTTTGAGTAAAAAAGCAAAAGAAGCTGCAAAAGCTAGAGGTTTATTAAACCAATTTGCAACTTTTGATAATTTATTGATAATATTTTGTTTAGATGAACTTCTATTTTGCATAAACTCGTTGTCAGTTTATTTACAAACAAAATCTACAGATTTAAGTAATTGCATAACACTTATTGAATGTACAAAAGATCAAATAAAAAGTATGAGAACCGAAAACAAATTTCATGATTTATATGAAAAAGTTATTAAATCTGTAGAAGAAATCAGTGGTGAAATGAGCATCCCAGTTACGAAAAAGAGAAAAAAGAATGTATCATCAAAACGTACAGATTATTTTGTGACAAGTTCTATAGGACAAAATCAAATGGACAACATTTCTGAACATGAAATAAAAATGAGAAGTCAATACTTTGAAATAATTGACAATATCGTCGTGGAAATGAACCGAAGATTTAAGCAAACAGAACTAATTGAAGCAGTGGAAGCCTGTAATCCAAGCTCCAAAATGTTTTTAGACTTTGACACACTTATAAAATTGCCAGGAATTTCTACAGATAATCAATTTATTGAAAAGTTGAGAGCACAATGTGATTTAGGAAAAAAAAATGTTTGCTGCAGATTCAAATTCTATAGAAGCCTATTTATCAATTAAAAGCATGGGAGCATCATTCTTACAGCTAGAAGAAGTGTACAGACGAATTTTAGTTATTCCAATTTCAAGTGCTACAGCTGAAAGGAGTTTTTCTACAATGAGGAGAATTAAAACGTATAATAGATCGACCATGACCGGAAAACGTTTACACAACCTAGCTCTGCTATCGATTGAACGAGAAAAAAGTGAAGAGTTAATACAAAATCCAGACGAAATTTTAAATGAATTTGCTAGTAATAAGTGAAGAAGGTTAAATTTTTCCATGTAACTGTAATTCAATATATATTTTTTTTTTAACTATTATTATATTTTTAACTAAGTGAAAATTATTCTTTATTAAATCTTAATTTTACTGCATTATCTTATGTGGTTAAATTTACGGGCCCGCCCAAAAAAATATTCCTGGATCCGCGCCTGGTCGGTCGGTGTGTTAGTATAATACGTAATAAAACGCGAAATATTTTGTTAACCGGACGCACGGCCTATTATTGTCCGTTCCCGGCTCAAACAGACACCTCGGGCGTAATCAAGCAAGTTCTTCCTTCTTCAGCGGGCCCTTCCTATTCAGCAGTTCTTTCTTCTTTAGCGGTTCCTTCCTGTTCAACAGTTCTTTCTTCTTCAGCGGTTACTTCTTCTCCAGCAGTTCATTTATCGCCAATGGTTCCTTCCTCTTCACCAGTATCATCTTTACCGGCTAAATCAATTTATGATGAATTTGCAGACCTGCAGATTAAACGAGTACATGATTTACATTATAATATTTACATTACCATAATACTATCTAATATATTAATCACACATTTTCTGTTCAAAAACCAGAAATTTAGGATTCAGAAATTATTATTTAAATTGTATACTTACATAAAATTTAATTTAGTGCACAGAATGGTGGTGTCCCGTACACTCAAAGTTCGAATTATTGGTGAAATCAGTAAAGCCAACGTCATATGAAGACGAACTTTTGATCAAAAGAGCCAAATCACGGTTTGTGTACTGGTCAAAAGGAGACACGGTAATATTATGATGAAGCATGATGCAAATAATCAATGTGTAATAGACAATAATGTATAATTTTCTATAACAGGTTCGTTGTTGCACTCTGGACAGAAAACACCAAACACCGCCAAATAAATATGTTTTCCCATCTTTTTGGCCAACAGTGATGCCTAGTGACATGGATAAACTAAGCAATTCATTTTCAAAGCTTTAATTGTTGATAAACTTGAATAAAAACTACCTATCAATTATTTATGACTTATTTCAACGTCTTGAACTTATTAATCCTACTGGTTAGTGGCTATTAAAAAACTAAATATACTTACATATTATAATGTACTGTACTACTATAGTATAGAAAAGTACTATAGTACCAATACCAGGGATACCATTAACAATATTAACTAAATTAATTTGTATACCATGGAACAATATTATATCTTACTTCATGTAAAAAATTAAACCTATAAAACTAATATTATCATAGAATTATGGACCACAGTCTTAAGAGTAACCATGGTTGAAATACATACATCTTAGAATATACCTTAAACAAGCTTCCAATATTGGTAAGGAAAGTAAGGTTTGGTTAAGTTCAAAATTTAATTAAAACAGACAAACACATATACAATACTTAGTAGTCAATTAAAGTTTATTAATAATCAGGGCCGGATTGGTATGTATCGGCCCATCGAGATTTTCACTTCTAAGCGGCCCATTTATATGTTCACCGGCCCAAAATTGTGCTAATATATCAAAAGACTATCTTATCGTCGACAACAAATTATTCATGTAATAACATATTGTAAATCTATTTATTGTTTATTCGTCGGTAAATTTCCTACGACTATATTATATATTACACATATTTCGTTTTTTTGTACGTTATAGTTAAGTCTGTTGCAGATAAAACCAATATCTGCACTATAGCAAACACCTTATAATATATTGAAAATATTAATGTATTATAATAATATATATTAATATATATGCAATAACAAAAATTCGTAACAAACATAAATGTACAATATATACCTAATAATAAAAAATTTAATATACGTCCACAATATATAAGTTGGAAATCGTATAAATATATTTGTGCGTGTGTGTGTGTGTGTGTCAGTATACAATATAAAAAAAAATGTGAGTAGGTATAAAAATATAATAAAAATAATTTAAAAAAAAAAATTTTAAATTTATTGTTTTTGCTGTAAAAAAAAGAATTAAATACATTATTAATTACAATAATAGTAAAATAATTTTAAACATAAATGATATTACTTATATTTTTTTTTTTTTATCATAATCATTGTACATTGACGTTGTTCTGTTAGACTTAACGTTACAAACATAATATGTTATACGTATATTATACGTGTAAAACTCATACTCTCCTCTGTACACAAATTATTGTTACACCAATTATGTAATAAACATAAAATAATTGAATTAATTATATTTCTAATGTTTTATACTTTTATATAATATCTACCTAATAAAATACATCCAATTGAATATAATATTTAATTTGTTTAACACAATACATTGCAAATTTAATCACGTGTATTATATTTAATAATAATATATAATATTAATGAGTGTATTGGCTGATGTTAGTATTTAATATTTAATTTTTAAATACACATTAGGTATATGCTGTAATGGTCACGATCAGATTGCCTACGTAGGTGGCTTTATTATACATAAACTGATTTTCACCGTTGATTGCTGATTACTAAAAGTACTTTGACTTTTTTATGAACAAATCGACACTCTACTATCGACTTCCGAGGGAATCGAAACGGGGATTAAAGAAAAGTTCTTATTTCACTGATTGCGCCCACGTGGTCTACGGTCTACGATCCGACGAATATAAATTTATTTTCACGAGTGATGACTGATTATTCAACGCTCTAACGACAACATTCGATCAGTGGCGGCTCGCAAGTAAATTCATTGGGGAGACTGAAAATTTAATAAAAAAAAAATGAATACAAATAATATAAAAAAAACCTTTTTTTATTATTATAATTGATAGCTTTATAAAAATTATAAGAATAGATAATTTATATTATTTTATATTCTAATTCAATTCTTCTTTCTTTTTTCTTCGCAAAATCATCAATAATACTTTCCACAAATGTCGGGTCCTTTGCCATTGATTTTAATTGACACTTTTCTTCGTATGTTAACGTATTAAAACTATTTTTAAACAAAAAGTCTAGTATATCTGTTTTTTTTTCTGTATTCCCATAGTAGAAAATATAATAAATATATGTATTTCTAGTGTAATTTATTATATTATAATTAAGTTTGTAACTTGTGTAGTTTTGTATAATACCAATAATAAATAATAATAATTTAATTACTACACGCTGCTATACAATGTCAAATAGCTAAATTTAATAATCTAATACGGACGCACGACACGCTGCAGTTTTCGTGTTTACAGAAAAATACGTGACGACCGCAATGCGAACGGCAAAAACTTTGAATGAGTCTAGTCTCAATGTACTGAATAACATCTATACAATATATGCCCGTCCTCCGCCTAGTCATGCATATGAAATTTGTATTCTATTCCTAACAGCCCACTCTTTTAATTGATCAGTTATTGATGTTTTTTCACAATCAGTGATATGGTTATTTGAGTTAAAACTGTTTAATAAAGTAGTAGAACTAGATTCACCGAATAGGGACAATGTTTGACTAGTAAAATTACTATTTTCAGAAAACATTTGAGATGAAATACTAAGTGGAATAACATAATTTTCCTTAGTAAGTGTATCATTCGAGGGATCATTAGATAATGTATTTTCAAAATTAAATTGAGTCTGTGCAATTGAACTAATATTGCACATAACTGGTAAAGCAACAGATGTTGTATTATTATGTTTTCTTAAATGATCTAAAGAATCAAGTTGCTGTTTTATTTTTTTATTGAATTGAGATTTCGATAAACGAATTTTTTTTTTGAAGCCATTTCTTGAATTATCCATTATATAATATAACTAGAAATAAATGATACCTACCAACAAGGGAACCAGTGCCGCAACTAGCGGGGTGACCGGGGGTGCCTATCACCACCAAGAGGCCTCAGTTTATAATAAATTGGGGCCCCGAAATTTAAAGAAGATTTAAGTGTAAATTTGAGAGTAGGCAGTAAAGAATAATAGTTATAAGGAAAATAAAAATAATAAAAATTCTCATTTCCTGTACATATTATAGTATAATAATTAATAGTATGACACTATAACGATCTTACATTTATAGTGATTTAGTCACATTAGGTAATAATAATAATAATAATTTTCAGTATTTGTGTGTCTATAATTTATATTGTATGTTGTAATTTTAATTTTATATTTATAAAGGTTGTTTGGTAACCTTATTGCCTGCTGCAGTTAACAGTAGACGTGATGGTTGGTGGGAAGGAACTCGAATGATTTGATATTAATTTTGATTTATTTTTAGAAAACCCCATATAATTTCTATCGATAACAAAAATAACACTCATACACACAAAGTATATATTACATATACTATGCAGTATTATATTATATTAATATAATATTATTGATTATAATGTTTTATATTACATGATGACAAATGGGAATTTCCATTATTATTATGTGTTTACAGTCTCGACTTTTGAGTGTTAAATCTTGAAACCATTAGTATTTACTGATCAGTGATTTAGTTGTGCGGTTGTTCCTGTGGCCTGTCGCGCGTGTTAGTTGTAATTTATAATTTTATATAATATTAGTATAATATTACCTACTTGCTATTTACCAAAATCGTGAAGTATTTTTAAGTAGTAAGTATATTTTTTTTATAATTATTATGTCGACACGAAGAGTGTATGAAAGTGGT
This sequence comes from Rhopalosiphum padi, assembly GCF_020882245.1. Classification (NCBI taxonomy): domain Eukaryota; kingdom Metazoa; phylum Arthropoda; class Insecta; order Hemiptera; family Aphididae; genus Rhopalosiphum; species Rhopalosiphum padi. Next base: position 3,980,913 of record NW_026869996.1, on the reverse strand, counting down.
TTTGCTAAACGCAAGGCAAAAGAACAAAGAGCCGCCGGTTTGGATTTAATGAGAGGTTCAATGACTAAATTTCTTCGAAAAACATCAGTTACTTCAGGTAAATATGGGTTAAAAATTAAAATAAGTATCTTGAAATATGCAATAAAAATCAATAAATCTAAAAAATATGCATTTGAAAAAAAAATTCCAAAATATGCAAACATATGCACAATAAACTTTTATACATTAACTCTAAACACCACAACATAAATTTGTACCTGATCAGATTTATTCTATTTACTTCCCAAACAAATATGCAAATGCATAAATTCCCGAGCCCTGGTCATAGCTCTAAAAATAATAGTAAATGGTGATAGAGACTTGAAAGTTGAAATTTTTTTAACAAGCAACGTCTAAATCATAATGCATAAAAAAATGCAATTATTCGATTTAAAATTGAACAGTATTTAAGTGTTAAATAAGTGAAAATATTTATTAATATGTTTAGAAAATGAATCAATTGTGAAGACAAATGAAGATGTAATAGATGAAGCTGAAGCAAGTGAAACGGTAAATGACATTATTTTATCACCTCATATTGAAATGGATCTAAATAGTGAATTTCCTTCAAATCGTGGAAAGTTTCCAGATGTCATAAATAATTCTAATTTAAAAAGACAGATTATTTTATTTGGGCCTTGCAAACCAAATATTAAATTTCCACTAGATTCTACACCGTGTCAAGATAATGAAAACAAAAGGTGTCGAAAATTTTCTGTTGAATATTATTTTATAACAAATTTAGCTGGCCATAAAATTCCCAGATCTTGGCTTTGCTACTCAGTCATACTTGATAAAGCATACTGCGAATCTTGTTGGTTGTTTTCTGATAGAACACATCCTTATTTTAAATCAAACTGGATAACAGGAATAAATGATTGGCGACATTTATCGCAAAAAATTAATAAACATGAGATTTCTATTCAGCACATTGACGCTGTTAAATTACGCACAATATGGGTAAAAAATCAAACAATTGATCACTCAATAGAAGATCAAATATCCCAAGAAGCTCAGAAATGGAGAGATATTTTAACTAGGTTAATTAAAATAATTTTATTTTTAACAGCTGGTAATACAGCCCTCCGTGGTAATGAAGGGAAATCAACTTCTACAAGTATGAACGAAGGCAATTTTATCCGATCAGTAAGACTAATGGCTGAATTTGATCCACTATTACATAATTTACTTTACACTGAAAAGACACAAATTAAATATCTGAGTTTTCATTAAAAATGAACTAATTGAATTACTATCAACAAACTTAATTACTTTAATTTGTGAGGAAATCAGATCTGCTCCATGTTTCTCCATAATAGTTGATTCAACACAAGATATCACGAAGATTGATCAAGTTAGCATTATTATTAGATATGTAGTAATTGATTATAGAGAACAAAAGTTATATTGTAAAGAGTCTTTTCTAGGATTTTACCCCCTTCATAAACATGGTGCTGAAGATCATGTAAATTTAATAATATCTATTTTAAAGAATTATAATTTGGATATAAACAAATGTAGGGGCCAAGGATATGATGGTGCTTCGGTAATGAGCGGTGGCTACACAGGTGTTCAAAAAAGAATTTCTGATATAATTCCAAATGCATCATACGTGCATTGTGCTGCACATAATTTGAATCTTGTTTTGTCAGATGTGGCCAAAAGTTCATCAAAAATGTTAAATTTTTTTGATATCCTTCAAGATATATTTTTATTCTTTAGTAAAAGTGCTCCTAGATGGGCCTCTCTGGCGCTAGGTGATGATGTAGCAAAAACAGTCTTAAAAAAAGTATGTACAACGAGGTGGGAATCTCGACATAACGCAGTTTTTGCTCTCAAGTATCGTTACAGAGATGTTTTAAAATCTTTAACAAATATAATGCTAACAAGTGACAAGAAAGAAGAAATTAATAGAGCTAAAGGTCTAAAAAAGAAGTTAGAATCTTTTGAGTTTGTGCTAATACTCACTATATGGGAACAAATTTTAAGACCTTTTTATGTGGTATCTAAAAAATTACAATCAATTGATTCTAACCTTCATAATGCTTGTGAGTGTTTACAATCAGCTATTGCAATAATTCAAAATTTGAGAGAGAAATATGAAGAACTGGTTACTTCAGCAACAGATTTGTGTAATAGTTGGGGAATAGCTGTGAATAATAATCAACGGCGTCGAATATATTCAAAAAATTTTTTTGGTGATTTAGATGGAGACAAAAGACAAGATATAACCGAAGAAAACCTCAGAATAAAAGTATTTTTGCCTTTGATTGATACAGCTTTAGTTCAGCTAAATAATCGCTTTTTAGGTTTACAGAAAGTAGTTGATAAATTCAACTTTTTACAACCACAAGTAATTTTAGTATCTAGCGAAGATAACATTATCAAGACTACTTATGACTTCATTTTATACTACAAGAAAGATATAAGTTCAGATCTTACGAGACAGATGTTATCTTTTAAAGAAGTGATAATTGATTCACTGTCAACTATGAAAAGTATAAAAGATATAGCAAATTATATTTTAGAAAATGATATGGCTTCTCTTTTCAAAGATATATTAACTGCTTGTATCATTTTTATATCATTACCAGTCACTGTTGCATCAGCAGAACGTTCGTTTTCCAAGCTAAAAATAATAAAAAACTATCTAAGAAATTCAATGGGACAAGAAAGGCTATCAAATATCAGTATTTTAAATATAGAACGATCAAGAACTAAAGAACTTAATGTAAATAAAATAATTGATGACTTTGCTAATAAAAAAGCAAGAAAAAAAAATTTTTGTAAATAAAAATGTTATTTTATAAAATATATTTTAAATTTGAACTGCATAGGTATGTTATAATAGTTTTTTATTTATTTATGAATATTACTTAATTTACTTAGATGTTTATTGTTTATATATTTTATAATACAGAATAAAATAATAAAAAGGTATTATTATTATTATATTATGTTTGAATTTAATTTTTTAATTACTTGACTGGGTGCAATAGTTTAAGTGCCTAATAAGTAAGGACCATTTGAATAATGTAAATTAAACTAATTGTAAAATGTAAATTTATAAAGTATTCAAATCACAAGGGAACAAAAATAAGTTCATTTAAAGACTGATTCTTAGGAGCCATGTAGTATATAGAAACAATTTACAATAGTATAAACGATGCTTTTATCTACCTATATAATATTATACATTGCAGTGGCATAGCTAGGAATTTTAGTTGGGGGGGACTAATTTCAAAATTGTTCATAATAATCATGAATTATATAAAGTCAAATACACAAGTATATAGGTAATAATAAGTAATTAATTTCAGTAAATGAAAATAATAAAATAAAGGATAGAATATAGAACTTAATACTATACAACTTCAATATACAGTTTTTTTAAATTATCAAATTGTGTTTAAAAGTTAATTTTCAGAGTAGGTTGAGGGGGCAAGTGTACAGGTACAGGTATAGTATACAGGTACAGGGGCCCCATAACATTTTTTGCACCAGGGCCCCACAAGACCTAGTTGCGGCACTGAAGGGAACAACTATATAATTTAACTATAGCTTATTATTAGCTTCCTAGTTCTTACTTACGGGGAAATTATTTAGCTGCCTAATTATTATCGATACATTAACCATAAATTTACACAAAAAAAATTCAGAATATCTAGATTAATGACAATTACTTATTTAATATTTGAATTATGTAGGTATATACGAATATATTAATGTTTAATATTATTTTGTTTGTTTATAATATTATGTAATATACATATGTATATATACATACAGACATGGTATAAACTACAAGTATATCGTATGTATTAGTTGTTACCTAGTTAGGTTAGATTATATTACATATTGTTACACTTACTAAATGGAAAATTACAATATATAATTATTTACAATTTATTATAAAACAACAATCATATTTTTACTTATACGTACCTTAAACGACGAATGGCCAAACTAATTAGCAAAATAATAATAAATATTCAATCAATATAGTATCGAAAAATCGAGACTATAACAGCACAGAGTAGATTAAATAATATAAAAGTATAGACTATCGGACTGACGAATACGGAATATCGATCGATCGGAGTGACAGACGACGGTACCGTATAATATTATATAATGTCTGCATTTCCACTGTGGTGTGTGTGTGTGAATATGCCGTATCCGTATCGTTCTTGGACTCTTCTGTCTCCCTTCGCCATGTGCGTTGAATGTTTTGGGTAAAACCGACCGTTTTAAAATATATTACATTATATTAAAATCTTAGATATAACACCACGATAAAAGACATCGTATACTAGACGGCGGTTAATGATTATTGACTATACAGTGTAAATAACTGGTACATCGTACATGGTAATATTTTGTATGACAATAAACAAAAATAGAACAACAATCATAAACCGCCGTCGGGTCGCCCCGCGCACACACACATAGCATAGACATATTTATTAATTTAATATAATAATTCAATTGCTGTCGACGATCGGTTCGTATCGTTCTTATCAGAACGATCGTCAAAAATCCAGTTAACCAAAAAAATAATTCTACTATAGTAAATCCTAACAATAATATTATTTATTTTTAGTAAAATTATTAAAATAGCTTTACACTATTATACTATATGTTTATATATATTTAGGTAATTAATTAAATAATATTATAATTATTATAAACAATAATGGCGTTGACATAATTAATAAAAGAATATTCTTCTATTATTTACAGACAAAACTATAATGGATAATCTATAAATATTAAAACCATATTATTCATTGATTGTACATAAAAGAATATGAAAAAAAAATACGAATGTAATAGGATAAAATGAATATTCCTTTATCATCTGTATTATAATATCCGTAGAGTATTTTCAAATAGATAATTTTTGTAGAATATGACAATATTATGAATAGAATATCCTCTGTTGAAATCACCTGATAAAATTAACTAAAGAATATGTTTAGAATATTGATTAGTATTATTAATAGAATACTTAAATCGAAGATTGAAGGAATATCCAATGAATATGCCGTGCTAGTTGGGTACGTTTACCCCGTTTGTCCGTGAAATCTGTTAGTGTGATTGGACGGAACGATTAGAATTGCCGAACGACGTATGCACGTCCCACCTACTCGGTATTATTTTAATGATTTCGATTAAATCTCACGATTCTATGTGTTATTTCTCCGTACGTGTTGTTGGCCTTTTGTTCGTCGATTCGTGTCGAATACAAGTCGTTTTCGTAGCCTTCGTACTCTGTCGTTCCCGATGGTCGACGGTGCTGAATTGGCGCTGCAGGTTTTTTTTTTTTTGGATATTAAACGCCGTGGCGGGGTATATTTCTTTAAATATCAAATGTGTGTGTAGTACTACATTAATATCTATTATCATATGTGTTGCAGGTGTGTGGAGCATTAACGTTCGTTTGTTCGCACAGTGTTGATTTACTCATATTCTACATAATATAGTTAAATTACTGTTTTTGATTTAATAAATTGCATTTTATTATTTTATTTACATTGTTTTATCCTTTGTAACTCAGCCCTAACTCCATAAGACCAATGTTTTACCCCCAGTAGTACTATGTGGCACACAAGTGTTTGTCGACGATGCAGGTTCATTCGCAGAGTACCGTCAGTATGTACTCCAATACAGTGTATTGAAGCTACACTATGGTTGAATAGTTACTTTTACCCAGATGTACACATATTAACAGCATAAACACATTAAAAACATACGGAAAATGTTAATAGTTCATAAGTGAGTTGTTGAGTTAGAGGAGCTGATTAACTACGTACCGTGTGATTCTTAAAACCCGAATAAAAAATAAAATAATCTACATTTGATACTTAAATTATTGTTGTTCAACTCTAAATATATAATATAATGTAATTTTATAATACACATTATACAAATTATAATAGTACTATATGTTTTTTGCATATTTATAAAAATACATTTTATTAATTAAACATTTGGCAAGTTCAAAAGATTTAATTAGCAACCATAAGTTATTTAAATTATTTAATTTGATTTAATAACCATCGTGTAAGTTTCAGACGAAAGGTAATTAAATAGTTCTATAGTCTCAGTGTAAATAGTATACAATTGAGTATATTTGACTCGCTAAACGCAGAATGGACACATGTCCATCTGAAGGACTTTAAGGTTGTGGACATGTGCCGTTTATGTTTCAAATTACCATTTATATTTCAAAAATAACCGTTTTCTTATAAATAAGTAGCTTTAATATGCATAAAAATTAAAATGACATGATTAAATAATATACAGTAGATTATATACTAATATTGAGTCACAAATATTTTATATCTTTTTAATAATTAGAAATTTAATTATATAAAAAATATCTTATGTTCTATTTTGCCTTGCTTGAGGTGTCTCTATTTGTAACGAAAATATATAATTCCAAAATGATTGCAATGCTTGCTCTTAAATGTATTTTGCTAGTTGCTTCAAATCTTTCATTTTGCTTTCAAGAATTGGTAAGCTTGAAGTATAAACAAGTGTTTTTGGGAGTTGTATGGGCATTGCATTGTTTTTTCTCAATTTGAAATGGTTTGATATTATTCCGTCAATAAATTCACTTGCCTTAATTATTCCACATTTTTCCAATACACATTCAAAATAATGGTAATTAGAAATTAAAAATTTTTCTATTGTACGAAGTTGTTTCAATGTTTTATTACGGCTTAAACATTCTAATGCGTTAGTATTTTTAATATAAAATTTTGGAAACCACATTTGATAGTCATAAATCATACTTTTATCAACTAGAAACACTGAACATTTTTCTGGGTTTCTTGATGATTTTAAAGTAAGTTCTATATAGTCTTCTAAGGTGTATAGACGATCCACTCTGTTCAGTTGTTTTTTTATCAATGCAAAGTCACTATCACACGGCAAAAACGTGTCCACTTTGTGGAAAAAACACCTGAACTTTTTTGAATTTTTTAATTTCAACTAGAGCCATAATCATTCTGAGTAATGCGTGGTTTTTTTTTTTGCCCAGCACAATTGTCACAAAACAAATGCAATTTCTCAACATCATCATCAACATAACTATTAATATAGTGAACCAAAAAAGAGCATACATCATTTGGCGTTTTTCTTGCTGTTGCCTCATGATAAACATAACAAAATAAATTATTCGTGTTTAAATTATGAATACCAAAAGTATTGACAGATAATTGACAATAATAATATACTTCCTGCACCGGTATTTTAGGTAAGTCAACTACAGCCATAAAATCAAATCAAAGACCTAACACTTTTTTATTCTGTTGAGAAATCTCTATTGTTTTTTTTAATATTATTATAAAATGTTTTGCTTCTATGTTTATGAACTAGTAATTCCGCAGCAGCAACTCTTTTTTGCAACATCATTTAAATCTTTACTCATTATTTTTGTATTTAATTCTTCGCATTTTGAACAAGCATCTTTGACTGGAGCACCAAAGCCTAATGAAAAAAAATTCTTAAAATACTCCCAATAATATTGATATTTTATTTTCCCTTCTAATTCTGGATACTTTTCTATAAACATTGTATGCATAGTTTTAACATTTAATTTAGGGTCTAAATAATTTTTCAATCGTGTTGTGTAATGAGAATCTTTAGTTGGAAAACTCAGTTTATGTTCATGTATTTTTTGACAATACTCATATGGCATAGTATTAGCATTAATATTTTCGCCTCTCATATCAACTGGAGTAATATTATTTTCTAACAAATCGACCAGCCGTCTAATTTTCTTATTAGAAATATTATAAACGTTAATGAAAGATTTCTTACATACTTGAATACGCTGTCCATCTACTATTAAAAAATACTGAACACTTTTGGATTTCGGTTTTGATTTTCCTTCTTCTGTTTCTATTAGTTTTCGTTTCTTGTAATTACCAACGATTGTTATTCCATTTATACACATTTGTAATCTACATTTAAACATTTGTACACCCCCCCTCAACCTAACCTTTCAAAATTTCCCCGGCGGCGCTGGCGTAACGTTAAACTAGCGCATTCATTTTGCCAAATATTAAAAAATATCAATTTTAAATGATACAGCATTATGTACTTTTTTTTATACAATTCTGTAGAAGTAAAAAAAAATGTAGTACAACCCCCACCGTCAATCCCGACCAAAACCGTTTTTTCTATGCGCGTATTGCAGTATGTAAATAGGTACGACGCGTAACTCGATTGTAAAATGTTCATCATTTCAATTACCAATACGCTGGCAACCGTAAGTTTGAAATTCAACTCATAAATAAAATCAGTAAATATTATACGAATTGTACAAATTTTTGATCACAATTCCAAAATTATATCATCAGAATTAAAAGATGATGAAATTGTTGTTATTTCGTACCATTTGAATAAAAAAAAAAACAAAGTAAAGCTAAAACGGTAAGGCGATGTTGTGTATATCCTCCGAATATGAAGAGATCACAAGGAGGGTAATATTTCATATTTATTTTTTTAACTTTGAGGCCCGTTCAATTAGTATTGCTTGAGAATAATTACGTTTGATTAACTAGTAAGTGAATTTTTACTAAATATATTTTTATATTACGTACCTATATACAAAATATGTTTTTTTAAGATTTTGGTTTAAATAAATGATTACTCCGCTTTTTTTCTTGAAATACATATTTATTTATATAAATGAAGATATTTTAATAACTTATTTTATGTAAAATCATCTATTGTATGTTCATTGTTAAAATTGTTCAATTATTTATCACTTACCGGGACCTTACTTAAAAAAGAAAACACTTTTTTGTGTATAGCCATTCCACCTGAAGAATGGCTCTCTGTTACATTTTAGTATTGAATATTTCATCAAATCAAATCAACCTACATCAGTACTTTGTTAATATACCATACTCTGTAGTTTATATTGAATTAAATACAAGTATTATATATTTTCACTGTCATCATTAGAACAACTTTAATTCATAAACATTTTGATAACTCATAAATCATAATAAATCATTCACAAAACAGATAAATTAAAATTAATTTGGAGCTCCTTAAAATGGTGAAGGCGTTTGAGAATATTTTGTTGTATATGTTAATAGTTTACAAATACACTAAGCTGGTAATATTAATTTAAAACAAAATGTAGAAATATACAGGTATAATTTCTATTTTATTATTTTAAATATTTCATATTGATTAGGCATAAGTTATAAAATACCTAGATATAAGGGGTATAAGTGATATTAAACATACGTAATTCACAAGAACAGTTTATAATTTATTATAATATTTATTTTGATTATTAATAATTGGACGGTATTCGTGAAAAAGGGTATAAGTCAAATTTAACAACTTTTAAGGAGACGTAAAAAAGTGATTAGTTCTTGTTTTTTGCAAGAATGTTAATCGATGTATTTTTAATAAATTAAACTATTTTTATTGTAATATAAAATTATATAATTTTAATGAAAAAGTTAATTATTATTTATTATAGATGACTTATTCCCTATTGCACTGAATATATTGAAATATAGTGACTTATACCCTTTTACACCATTATAAATGTATATATTTTTGAAAATATTCACTGTGAAAAAAGGTATAAGTATTAAAACAATGTAAAAATATATTAATAATAATATTATTTTTTTATAATTTTTTTTTAATTTTTATTGTTCTATACAAGTAATTAAATAATAAAAATAATGAATACAAAATATTCTGAATTATCGTAGTTTAACAAATTTTTAATCATACAGCTATAGGTACAATATAATAAAAATAATTTATTATTATCATAATAACATAACAAATATAAGCGTTTTGTTAAGTACTTTACATTATTACATTAGGTAATTATAACCACATCATACAAATATTATAAAAAAAAAAAAACTAACATATTTATTTTATTGAGATTAAGAGATCCTTATACTTCTTTAGGAACATATGTTTAACAACATTAACTATTAAGATTATACATTATATTAATGATTTATTAAAAATAAAAATAAAATAAAAATAACAAAACAAAAAATAAAAATCGCCATTTTTAAATTACCGAGTTCCTTACATTAAGAACATGCATTTTAACATAATTTAGTATATTAATGATTTATTAAAAGTTACAATACTAAAATTGGATATAAAAAGAGAATAAAATAAGACTAAATTTTAAATATAATGAAAACTTACTCTCCTTTTTCATCAGACACAAGTGGATCTCTTAAATTGTTTTTTGTTTTTAAGTTTTGATAAAATGTGTGATATATTTCTGGAATGAACTGTAGTAACGAAATTAAATCTTTTTTCTTCTCTTCAGTTATTGGCAATACATCACTATATGCTTTAGGTATTGGTGCATTGCATAAAGCATTCCATCGTGTTAAATTCATTTTATGAAATATTTCATCGTCCTTCAAAGATGATTTGTAAAACACAATATTTTTGTCAGATTTATTATATCGTAGCCATTGTACACTACGAAAAAAAAATACTTGTCCTGCCTCATTTTTTTTTTTAATTGATATTTGGCTTTTAACAAGCTATGAAAATCTTGAAAATTACTTTGTTCAGTTTCAATGACATTACATTTTTCTTTTCCAGCAAAACGAATTAATTGGGACCAATCATAAGGGTGATTAATTTGAGTTGCATACCTTTTTTTTGCTTTTTCAATTCGGCCATGGTCCGAATCGCACTCCATGCGAGTATGTCCGGAGATCATAAATTTATGATCAATAATTTTAATTGTCTCTTGTTGTTCTAAAAAAGCTAAACACATAGCCATAAAAATAGAATTTTTATTTTGACCTGCACAATTATCACTGTACATGACAACATGGGTTATATTTGATGGCAAGTTTGCTAAATAATGAAAAACACAAGACCCAATATCATTGGCCCCACGTTTTACAATGGTCTCATTCCATATATAGCATGATGCATTTGAAGTTAGTATATTATGAACTGTGAGATTGAAGGTCCATAGTTGTCTTTTATAAAATGCAACAGATGATTCCAAACTTGGAGTGGGAAGACATTGTTGTAGGTCAAAAGCTATTACACATTTATTGACATCATTGTTTTTGAATCTTTTCTTTTGGCATCATATGTTTCTTCTGCTTCATAATGATGCTTATTCTTTTTTATAAGTAAAGCAGCCTTTTCTTCACTTGAAGAAATATTGTTGGAAATCTGTATTTTAAAACTGTCACAGAGTGCACATGTGTCTTTTTTGGGATTTTTTATTTTTAAGCCGGCTTGTTTAAAATATTTTCTATAAACAGTAGTACTAACAGGATCATTAACAGCTTTTACATAATCATCATAAGCTAATTTCAAAGTGAAATGAGCTGGTAAGTATTTTTTCGTAGTCTCTTTACGACAATAGTGACTTTCATAAGATGGGAGCATTCTTATATGATCTAAGACTAAATTAATACTGTTTTGACTGTTTTTATTTTTGGGCGTGCTTTTACCTCTTTTATCGGGTTTCATTTTTTGGATGGGTGACTGAACTTTTTGTGTGCAGATTTTTTGAATAAATTTAGGTGTTTCTCCAAATATATTTAAAAAACACAATTTGCAGACAACAATCAATTCATTATTATTAGGAATAAAATATTTGTAAGTAATCTGTCGATTTTTTTGCTTCTCAGGGGTATCAGTTATTTTCCTATTAGCAACTTTCTTAGTAGAAACTATAAGATTTGCTATGTAAGAAATTCGTCTATCATAAGATTTCAAGGACCAATACGCATCAAATAGAGTTTGTTGTAAATTGCGGTCAATTTTTTGCTTACATTTAGATCTACAGTCAGTTAATGGTTTTAACATCCTTGCTGGAACAAGCTTTCCTTTTTGTGTAATATATTCTTTACCACTATTCCTTTTTACTTTAATATTTTGTCTAAATTGTCTAGTAATTCCTTTTATGCTAATCCGCTTTTTTTTATCAACACTCATAACAACATCTAAGATTTAAAAAAATATATAATATTAAGACTTACTTAACAACCTTTAAGATTTTCATACTATATTTTTAACATTAATACCTGATTGAACCTGTTCAGGTGTTCCTAATATAATACTAATATCATCATGATTGTCATGCTGCATTAATACATTATTAAAATCATTATTAATATTACTATAATTATTGCTAGTATTATCAACATCCATAACAGTAACTAGGATTAAAAAAATATGTATTATTTAGACTTACTTAACAAACTTTAAGTTATTTATATTATATTTTTAACATTAATACCTGATTGAACATGTTCAGGTGTTCCTAATAAAACACTAATAATATCATCATTATAGTTCTGTTCTTGTATCACAATCTCATAGTTCTCTCCATTTAGCATTACTACATTATTATTATTTTGACTATTATCAGGATTAGAATCACATTGGTTTACCCATTCCTAGCCACAAATAATATATCAAAAGATTATAATTATAACAAGTTAATATTTTCATGTCAAATAAGTTACGGTATAAATGCAGTTTAGTTCTCACTCGATTTTTTCGATTTTTTTCTTCCTAAAATGTGTGTTTTAAAACACCGAATACAAAAGTCTAATTCAAAAATTCTCGCAAATCATTATTTTGGAAGTTCTTTCTTTCCAAAGTTTACGATTTTACGTATTTACGCATCCATACTCAAAACGCTGTATACTTTGCTTTCCTACGTCTTCGTATTAATATTTATGTTTATTAATACATATTTTAATATTTACCCTGTTACCTAAATGAGGTGGTTTTACATAACAAGTCGAGGGATATTTTCGATTTGCGCCGAGGAGCATAGCGACGAGTGCCGATACATGCGTAGTCACTGCCTAGGGATATTGCAGTGGCGTAGCAAGGATTTTTTTTGGGAAGGGCTGATCAATTTTTGGAATTATGTACAATTTAAGTTTTTTGTAGTGATTATTTTCATATTTTCATATTAAAAATTAAAATAATTTTTAAATTTTCTTGATATTTCGGGGGGGGGGGGGGGTGCAGCCCCTTCAGCCCACCCCCTAGTTACGCTATTGGGATATTGTGATATCAAGTTGAGATATTGTGTTAATTTGTTATTATTAAGGATTTATTCACGAAAATAAAACATTATTATTTATCAGTCTTATTGCCTTTTGAAAGTCGTTAAATATAATAATCTAAGTATAATCTAAATTTTTCATCAAAACTACTTTAGATAATAATATTATAACAAGAAAAAAAATTAATAAGAGCCAAAAGGCGACAATCAAATACGAAAACGTAGGAGAGTAAAGTATACAGCGTTTCGCGCATGCATGCGTAAATGCGTAAAATCGTAAACATTGGTAAGATAAAATTTCCAAAATAATAATTCGCGAGAATTTTTGAATTAGACTTTTGTATTTGCTTTAAAACAAATATTTTGGGAAGAAAAAAATCTTAGGGAACTAAACTAAATATGATAAGGAACAATAATAAATAATATAAACATTTTTATCATTCTCCCTTCACGTATAAAATACGCGCCGAAAAATGTCCATTACAATGGACATTAGGTAGTTGTTACTACAACAACATATTAACACTAGAAATAACTTGTCTAATAAATTATTAGTAATATTTAGCAAAGTTTTATAGTTGATGCCTTTATTTGAATAATAAACTTAAAAGAATAATAGTAACTGGTGTTAGACATAAAATAATAATAAAATTGACTTGATAAAAACTTAAGTTATGACCTTATAACTATAAAGCTAAAATAAAATATTTATTTACAAAATTTAAATTATGTTTTATGGAAATTAAAAAAACAATTATTGCTTGTGGTAATGCAAAAATACATAGAACATTCACTGCATTGAATCTTAGTTTTTTTTTTTACAACCTATAAAACGACACCTTGATGAATTTTTGATATCCTTCATTATTGGTAAATGTTCAGCACCTGAAATATAGGTATAAATAAGTTAATTATTTCAACGTAAACATACCTAATATTTACTATAATTTTTGTTAATAATCAAGAGGTATGCAAGAAGAAATTTAATAGATATGAATAGTTTATTCGATTATTATGAAAGGTGTGTAAAAAATTATTTTAGGGAAATTAAGTTGGTAAAATTAAAGATATAGGTACAATGACTACAATGTATACTATAACTATATGAAAATATTTTCTTTAGATTTTGGATACACAGAGTGGGTGTGGAAATAATCTCAGTTTGTGATCAGGCAAGAAGAACAAATAACCACATAGAATCTTTTCATAATAAACTAAGATATTCATTTGGGGTAGCTCATCCAAACATCTGGGTGTTTTTGAGTAAGTGTTGATCTACACTTATAAATTTGTTATGGCATATTGTTAAATTCATAATTTTAGTTTTAAAGATTAAAATTTTGTTTATAACTGTTTTTTTTTAAATTAAAATTGTTTATGTTGCTTTAAAATTAAAATATAGTATCTTTTTTACTCTTGTATTTACCCATATAATATCCAAAACAAAATAAATCACTTTCTTTGTACTAAACTCAACTGATTAAAGTTTAATGATTTTAAAATATAAACTCTTCCAAATGCTAATGCATGTCACTTATTAGAATAAGATCTCTATATATAAAGGGTTATTATTTTAGTAATAGTCTTATCATATTAGTCATACTAATCAAAAAGATATACAATTTTATAATATAATATACCAAAATATTTTATTTAAGTGTAACAACTGAAAGGCTACCACGTTCTAACTATATTGGTGATCTCAGTTTTAGGCTTTTTAAATTTAAAATGTCAAAGAAAGAAGAAATAGTTGTTACTTTTCTTTTAAAAAAAAAATATTAAATAACATCAATGATTCTTTTATAGAAATTAACTTTGAGGTAAATACAAATAATATTCATAGTACAGTTAATTTGTATTCCTGTAAAGATCATATTATATTATTTTATCATTCCCAATCAATAATTTTAGCCACTACTAGGTATTCAATAAATTAACTATAATAATATTTTTTTTCTTTTTTGTACATTAACTGTCAGTTTATACTTTATATTCATCTTAAAAAATCTGTGATATTAAAATAAATAAATAAACTAGTATATTACATAATATGTAATGTATGTTATATTATAACTATCGGTTTTGGCGTTTTGGGCAATACTTTATTATGACATAATATCAATATTATTATGACATTTGTACTACTTCTCTACATTGTAGAGAAGTAGTACAAATTGATTTGTTGGATATAATAAGTAATTAGCAATTACTAAATAACATTTAAAATATTTTATGTATGTTTCTATTTACAGATAAACTATGTGATTTAATTAGAAACTATAATATTGTAGTTAATCAACTACAAAATGGTTTAACTCCGACAAGGAATACAAGAATTAGATATATTGTCAATAGTGAGCGCATTCAACATGCTACTAGACAACTTAAATTAGGTCTTATAAGCACCAAAGAATTTCTGAACCGGTGTTCTTATACAGTGGCTTCTTATGAAGAACGCCAACGACATTTTGCCATAAATATACAGCAAGCCGATAACCAGTCGCACAATACTAGGGACAATGAACCACTACATCAACAAGATGAAACTGTAAATGTACAACTACAAGATGAATCAGATCATGCCGATCAAGGTAAGAACAAATTATTATTTTTTAATAATTACAAATTAAAATTATTTTTAACAAATTATAATGCTAATTACAGAATATTTAGTATCTAGGGAAAATTCAAATGAGAGCTTGGATTCATTTATTTCTAGCCCAGGGCAGCAATTATTAGAAAATCTAGATGATGCTGTACAAGCTCCTCATTGTAAGAATATATTATTATTATTATTATTATTAGGTATTTAAATAAATAAAAATTGTTCAAATTATTGTTTTCAGCAATTCATAGTAATCTACCCTATACAGATCATGAAGACAATGAAACTCAAGATGAACATCTTGATTCCAATGAGAGCTTGGATTCGTTTATTTTAAGACCGAGAAGGCAACTAGTAGTGATTGATGATTCAGACGATTCACTGTCGACTGCTAATCGTAAGAATATATTAGTATTATTATTTATAAATAAAATAATATTATTGTTCTTAATTATTATTTTGTTGTGTTTTTTCAACTTCAAGAGCTTCCTAATAGAGCTATAGTTGAAAATCCAGAGACAGAAGAACACGACTGTAAGAAAATTAAAATATTTATAATTCTGTATTTTTGATACTCTAATATGTCTTTAAACTCTATACCAGGGGATGAACGTGATTTTTTTGTTCCGGAAGACCTGGCGTTAGTTATGTGGCAGGAAGTATATGGTAGGGATGAACCTCTGGATATTCCATATGTCCAAGTTAATACTTACCTCCCTGAAGTAAGTCTTAACACTGAAATAGTGTGTGTTGTATGTAGGGATAATGCAAGAACACACGCACTTGTACCTTGTGGGCACAAAGTGTATTGTGAAGAATGTGTAAACCAGTTACTTGATAAGCGTTGTCCCCTTTCCAATATAGAATACACCTTAGCTATTCGCATTTGGGATTAGTTTTTTTTTATTTGTTATTTAAAAAAAAAGATTGTAACTAAGATATGGTTTTGTTTGTTGTTTTAACATTTTTATATTATATTGAAAAATGAAAAATAAATTTATGTTTATTCCAGAGTAAGAACTTTAATTCTCAATTGTTTTTAATGAGATACTGAACATAAAAGTCTTCAATTAAATAGGTATATTATAATTAGGGCCCGGATTCCAATGCAAAATGCATCATTTTTTGATTAATCCTAGACAATGCTTTCCAAGTTTATAATTTGATTCATGTAACAGAGACTTCAAAGGTGAAATTTTTATTTTGCATTTTTTTGCTTTTTTTTGCATATTTCAATATTTTTTCATTTTTAGAACATAGTTTAGCTTTTTTCGTTTTTAATGCATATTTGTATAATATACAAGTATAATATATAGACATTTGTCACCAGATGACATTTGTCATTTTAAATATGCTCCTATAACATCAGTGGACGTCGAACGAAGTTTTTCAACATATAAAAATATTCTTTCGGACAACAGAAGATCGTTGGTGTTTGAAAATATTAAACAATATATTATTGTTCAATGCAATGCTGAACATTTTATAGGTAAAATAGCTTAACGTAGAATTTAACATAATCTTAAGTGTATATTTTGGTATGTTTAGAATGAATAATATTTCCCCTAAAACGGCCAAAACATGCGTGTCAACATCATATCAGTCAATATTTCAAATTTTCAGTTTTTTTTTAATAAAATAATTATTATGTCATTTATAAATTACAATTTGTATAAAAAAATATATATGGCATTTTTAAGGTCATTTTTGTGGTAAATTGTATTTTTTAAGTGCATTTTTAAGGTCATTTTTGTGGTAAAATGCATTTTTTAAGGGCATTTTTGGCTATTTTTTAGAGCATATCTGTATGGTTTGACGCGTACCTACGATTGTCACTGTGTGATGGTGAGGTAGCGTCGGATGGTGATTGAACGGCACACGGGAGGAGCACGGGGGAAAGATGAATAAATAAAAAACACAAGTCTTCGGGGTATTACGGGGCTTTATATGTAGGCGAAGAGCAATCACACAAATAAAGTGGTAAAAAAACAAATGTAAAAAAAAACAAGGGTGTTGAGCACAGTACGGCGAAAAAAAAGGTCTGTCGCGTACGGTGCGGTGGAAAATGACTGGTTTTTGTCTAGGGCCGGTTCACGGTCGCGGCGGGTCCGACGTTCCGATGCGGATCGTCGCGCGTCGGCGTCGTCCGTCGTCAACTTGTGGTTGAGAGAGGGCTTCCGGCGAGGCTATTCACGCAAATGCCGTTCGAATTCAAACGGTGTTTGCGCGGGGCCGCGTCATACTCCCCCCCCCAAACCACCAGTGACGGCGGTTGTCCGGCCGCATCCGGTGGCTGTGTGGGTGGTTGTGTGGGTGGCTGTGTGGGTGGTTGGGTGGTTGGGGTAGATAGGTTCCGGAGGAGGGGTATTCCGGCTGGGTGCAGCGGTCTCACTCCGGCCTGTCTAGTCCTGTTGTGGTGGCGTCGTGGGGGCGGGGTTAGTTCTGGAACACGGTTTCCATGTCCACGTCGTCTGGTGGACCGACATCCATGTCGCACAGCAGCTCCGCCTCCTCATCCGGCGATATTTCCATATCGGCCGGTTTTGGGGAGTCGGTGGCTGGCTGCTCCGTGGCCTCGGCTTGTCCGGTAGGTATTACTACCTCCGGTGCCTCGGTCTCGGGGACAGGTTTGTCGGTCGCCTCCAGTGACCTTGGACATGTTGCCGGTTCTGGGGTTGTGGACGCCGGTTTCTCCAGGCGGAATTGCTGAGAGGAGGTGGGGTCGGCAGGCTTCTTCTTGTCCACAAATTTCCGCTTCCTTGCGATGCTCCGGCGCTGCCGCGACGACATCGGCGTTACCGTTTTCGGCTTTGCTGTTTTAGCCTCATCTGTGATCGGCGCGGGCGGTTTCGTCGATGTCCTCGGTCGTGGGACCGGTGCTGCCATGAGTGGTTGCGGGGGTGGGCGGATCAGCCGTGCGGACTGCGGCATCGGGGGCGGTCGCGGTGTGCCAGCCGGCTGTACGTGCCGTCTAGGGCTCCGGGACCTGTCGGTCACCGCGGGTGTCGGACCCACGTCGGTCGCCTTGCGGAAGACCGACGTGCGGTCGTCCCACCCGCGGGTGTAGGCTGCCCACAGTACCGGGTCCCGGCGTAGCTCTGCCGTGGACATCCGGCGCACCCGTGCTGCCGTAGTCGCATGGGCGGCTGCCTCCGCGGTAGCTACCTTCAGTAACTGCTGGGTGCGTTCCAGCAGTTCTGCGGCTTGCTGTAGGGGGGTGGTGGTTGCTGTTGACTGTGGCTTTGTATTCATCCTTGTGCTGTTGTCGACTGTTTGTGGGTGATGAAAACAAAATAAAATAACCAATAATTAGCGTTACCTGCCGTTATTGTTTTGTGGTGGTGTTGGGGTGTGGGTGGGTTGTGGTTGGCGCGCGTTTCAGACATGACACGTGAATTTTGCGCGGTGGTTGTTGGTCCGTGAGGAATACACCTTTTCCTACGCGTTTGTGTAGTCTTACCGGTCCCCACCATTTTGGTGCGAAACCGGCGTGAAATTTGTCGTGCGCTTTTGACAGGTGATGCGCTTTGTAGTAAACGACGTCACCTGTTTTATATGTGGGTTGCGTCTGGCCACCGGTTACCGGTGGTATGTCCAGTACGTCTTTCTCACGCTTTTCCCTCTCCCTATTTATGTGTTCGATCGGGTCGGCAGTTGTCCTACTCAGGGCCCAATCACCCGGTCGTTTGCCCTCTCTGCCGAGGACGAGTACCGAGGGGGGGTATCCTGTTTGGACGTTGCGTCTATTCCTGATCGAAAATAATATAGGGGGAATTTTGGTGTCCCATGTGTTATGGTTACCGTTGGTGAGTAAAGCGCGTAGACCTTTTTTTATGTAATGGTTGCGCCGTTCGACGGGGTTGGCCCTCGGGTGATATACCGGAGTTGTCCAGCCCTCGGCTCCCCACCGTTCGATCGCGTTGCGCATATCGTTTGCTACGAACTGGGGGCCGTTGTCGCTTAGGCACACACGGGGGTAACCGTAACGTGAAAAAAATTCTCTTTCGAGCGTTTCGGTTATTGTTTTTGTAGTGGCTGTACCTAGGGGGTATGCCTCGGTCCACCTACTAAACATATCCGTGGCAACCAGTAAATATTGTTTTCCCCTACTCGTGCGCGGGTAGGGGCCCATGAGGTCTATGCTGATTACCTCCCAGGGGTGGCGGGGTGTTCTGGCGGTCATTGGGTCATCTGCGCGCGCGTTTAGGGGTTTGGTGCACGCGCATATGTGACAAGACTTGACATACAGTCGGATGTCGTTCTTTTGACCTTTCCAGTAAAAGCGCTGTTTTATCGCCCTGTATGTTTCTTTCCAGCCTGGGTGGTTTGCTAGGACGTGATCGTGGTATGTCCAAATCACGTTCTGTATTTTTTGTCGTGGTATAATGACGGGTGTGTGGTCGCGCAAATTTATTCGCAGGAGGCCGTCGGTAAGAACGTATTTGTTCTTTTTTTCCGCGGCTTGCCTGGTATTGCGCGCCGGCGTGTCCGGTGTACCGTTGTCAATTATGTCACGTGTGTCGGGGTCATTGGACTGCCACGTCACGAGCGTAGCGTGTGTTATGGTGGGCTCGCTGGTGGTGTTGCCCGGGTCCGTAGTGGCGAACAGGTTGTCGGCCGGCGTGCTAGTAGTGGTGGTGATTTGGGTGATGGGTACTCCTACTAGCCGTTCCTCGAGGTGATCCTCGTCTACGGGGGGTCCTGGGGCTGGGTTGCGTGACAGCATGTCCGGCGCTTCGTTTTGTACGCCGGGCACGTGAGTGGTTTTGAAATCCAGGTTGGCCAGCTGTAGTGCCCACCTGGTCAACTTGGAGTTGGTGTTTTTGGCTCGGTGGAGCCAAGTGAGGGCGGAGTTGTCTGTGAATAGGTCAAAGTGACGGGCTTCTAAGTAAGGTCTAAACTTGTCGGTCGCCCAGATTATCGCGAGGCACTCGCGTTCGACCGCGGCGTACCTAGTCTGCGTGTCACTAAACTTTTTGCTCGCGTAGGCGATTATCCGTCTTTCCTCAGGTCTGTCACCCCGTTGGAAAAGAACGGCACCTGCTCCTATTTCGCTAGCATCGGTTTGTAGGCAGAACGGTTTTCCGTAATCTGGTGTCGACAGTTTTGGCGAATCGTACAGTGCGCGTTTTATTTTCATAAATGCCGCCTGTTCCGTTTCGGTCCACGACCACTTAGTCCCTTGTTTGAGCCTATCCGTTAGGGGTGCTATGGTGTCCGCGTAGTTGTCAACAAACTGGCTGTACCAGTTGCAGACGCCCAGGAATTTCCGTAGGTCCCTTATTTTAGTGGGTGTGGGGAAGTTCATAATGCAATCTAGTTTCTCCGGTTGTTTGTCTATGCCGTCGGAGGTGACTAGGTGTCCGAGAAATGAGATTTCGGTTGCTCCGAAACTGCATTTCTCGGTGTTGCATGTCAGCCCGTGTCTCTGTAGACGTTCCAAAACTTTGTCTAGGTGGCACTGGTGTTCGTCTGTGGTGTTCGAAAACACCACTATGTCGTCAAGGTAGACACGTACGAAGTCGTCCAGATACCCCCTCAAAACTTCGTTCATTAGTCGTACAAAGGTCATGGGGCTGTTTTTGAGGCCGAAGGGAAGTACTCGAAACTGATATAGACCCCGACTCGTCCGGAATGCCGTGTATTTTCGAGCATTCTGGTTAAGTGGTACTTGCCAGTATCCAGACTTAAGGTCCAAAATGCTGAAAATTTTGGCACCTCGCATTTGACGAATCAAAGTATTGAGGTCCGGCATCGGGTAAGCGTCGGACTCAGTGACATCATTGAGCCGTCTATAGTCTATGCACAGTCGGGGCGAGCCGTCTTTCTTTTTAGCTAAGACGACGGGTGCGGCCCACGGGGAGGTGCTTTGTTCTACGAGTCCCTGTTGTTCCATATCCCGTATCATGTTGTCTATTGTGGCCTGTTTTGTGTGTGGATAGGGGTATGGTTTGAGCGCTATTGGTGTTTGGTTTTTAAGGAGAATGTCGTGTTCGATTAATCTGGTGCGACCTACTCTACCGCTGAAAACGTCCGGGTAGTTGCGAATTACGTCGGTGATTTTCGCGCGTGTGTGTGGGTCACCGTGTATTAACAGATTATCGGTGTCTGGTGTAAGGCGGTGTGTGGTGGTCCGGCCCTTCCAGCACGCCGTTGTTCTCCTATGTGAACCTAAGTGTATAGTGCTCGTGGTGTAGTCCCAGGTGACTTCGTTGGTTACCAGGAAGTCGTGTCCTAGGAGCATGTCGCAGTATAAATTTTCCAGAATGGCTGCGGTGAAAGTGACCGTAAGGTCTCCTATTCTGGCTTCGAATGTGGCGGTACCACTTGTTACTGTGGTGTGTCCGTCCGCCATTCGTACGTGGGTGGGTTGTCCGTGTTGTGGTGTGCCATGTGTGTGTGCAATGTTCGGGCTTACATATGATTTTTGTGCTTGTGAGTCGAGTAGTGCTGTTACGAAACCTGACCTAAATTCGAGCTCGACCGCTGGGGTCGGAATTTTGTCGGGGCATGTTCGTTTAACACTATTCGACATCGGGTGTGTGTAGTAGCGGGATAACTGGTTCTTAACCGCGATTTCGGAGTCCATGGTGGCGGTTTGCACCGCCATTACCATGGCATCCGTTTCGGTTACCTCTGTGCTACGTATACATTCCGATGGTGCACGTGTAAATTTCGTAGTGGGGGTCGTGGTGAGTGGTGATGATGACCTACTACTTGGAGAAATTTCAGGTGTGTGGACGGGTGATATATGTGAAAACGCCGAGCGTGTCGATGCGCGTTCGATGGTTATATCCCCGTCGATAATGCCGAAGGCTGGTGTTGATGGCGTGTGTGAGTGTGTGTGTGTAGGAGAGGCGGCGGTGCGGACAACTGTCCGCCGACTCACCTGGCGTTTCCCGAAGCCGGCGCGTTCGCGGGGCAGTCACTGTTCCAGTGCGGCCCTCCACAGTACCGGCACGGGTCGCGCGGTAGCGGCCTTCCGGCCGTACCGTCCCGTGTTCGCGGTGTGTGTGGTGGTCGCGGAGCGCGTGACTGTCCGCCTCTGTCGCGTTCCGGTTTCGTTAACGCTTGTGTGGGCGGGTGATCTGGTGTGTCCATAATCGCCGCGATTTGTCGGAGGTCCGCAAATGTGTTGGGGCGTTGCAGTCGTATATGCGTACGGTACTCACTGTGCGTTAATCCGACTATCGTATGTACTAGCTGTGGTTCAGCTAGCACCGGGACTTGCCCGTTGTTGATGCGGCGCGCGAGTTGGTTTTTTGTTGTGAAAAACTCCGTAAGCGACTGTGTTGGTGATTGCCGGACGGACACTATCTCCGTCTGCAGCCGGGACTGAATGTCCATGTTGTTGAACTTTTGTAAAAAGTCCGCACGGAATTCGTCCCAGGTGTAGTCCAGTATCCTGACGGTGTTCCACCAGGTACTGGCTGCACCCTTTAGCTGAGGTTCGATAATGTTTGTCCAGCCCGTCCTATCTATATGCGTTCTATATAAGGTCGCTTCGACCTTATGTATAAACCGTACCGGGTCCTCGGGTGTCGTTCCGTGGAACTCCGGCAGTGAGTATCTCACTGTGCGTACATCGTCATACGGTATCAGTGATGATTGTGTCATATAGGTATGCGGGTGGGCGGTGGTGTGGGGTGTATACGACGCGTTATCGAAGTGCACGGAGCGGTCTGCGCGGTGGTCGCCCACGGCCGGTGACTCGCGTGCCGCGGGACCCCTCGCTCCGTATTCCGTGCTGTTCGCTGCGTGTATGTGTGTGTGGTGGTGCGCGTTATCGGTCGGCGGCGACTCCGGTATGTTCCGGTGTTGCCCCGATGACATTGCGCGTTGAGGGCGGGTCGGTGCGGAGACCTCCGGTTGTGGATCCGGTGTCGGGCGCGACATACCCATCTCTAGGCGACGCATTGTCTCCGCTATCCGGCGTTGGTCTTCGCTGAAGCGGGCCATGCAGTCTTCGAGCATGGCTAGTCGGGCTTCCAAGCTGTGCCTGTGCGGCGCGCTTTCCGCCGACTGCCGCACCTCTTGTGTTATACCCTGGACTGCCTGTACGAGGTCCGTGGCATTTTGTGTGGTATATGGTGATGGGGGTAGTGCGTGTGTGGGGCGTGACGTATCCAACGGCTCTTGGGTGGGTATACGGCCGCCCGTGCTCGGCTCGGGTTGCCCGGCGTCGTATGCCTGGCTTACGTCCGAGTCGAGTCCGGTTGGCCCAGTGGTATTCGTGGGCTGAAACCGGACGGAATTTGCCTGTATACCCATATCCGCAAAGTATTGAGCTAAACGGATTTCGAGTGCGTCTTTCGCGCCTCCTTCCGTTAGCCCGCGTTGGCCACATTCGTACCGTAGCTCCGCAGCGGTCAACTCATTCATATATTTTCCTGCCATGACGTCCGGTAGTTTGTCCGGTGTTATGTTCAAGGAAAATATACAAGTGTCGGTGATATCGTTGGAAGCGGGTATCGCGTTCTTCCGATCCGTGTTGACCGCGTATCGGCAAATCTATTTGCGTACGTATGTAGGTCAGTGGGTCGTTGACCGTTGGTGTTGTGTGTGCGGGGTGATCACAATAACCGGTTTCCGGATTGTGGTGTCGCGGCTGCGCGTGTGTGCGTATTCCTGTCGACTATTTTGGTTCGGGACGGCGGCGGCGGTCCGGTTTTGTGGTGACGCTGGGCGGGTGGTGGTGCTGGCGGGGTGTGTATACCTTATCGCGCTCTAGCGGTCCTACCAATCCTATTCCCCGTGTGTTTGCGGTGTCGCGCGCGGTGAAGTCGGTGCGTCCGTAAATCAGGCGGCGCGGCTATCGTTACGTTCTTTATGGTTATGTTACGTAACGCCGGTTTTTCCGTTATAGCTCGCAAACCACGTTTTTGTCGTGTGGTGTCGGGATACGTTTTGCGAGTCGCAAAATGGGGTGTTGGTGGCGGTAGTATAGTGGTAAGTATCATATATTTCACTTACCGGTGATTCCAGTTCGGGGAGCCAATTTGACGCGTACCTACGATTGTCACTGTGTGATGGTGAGGTAGCGTCGGATGGTGATTGAACGGCACACGGGAGGAGCACGGGGGAAAGATGAATAAATAAAAAACACAAGTCTTCGGGGTATTACGGGGCTTTATTTGTAGGCGAAGAGCAATCACACAAATAAAGTGGTAAAAAAACAAATGTAAAAAAAAACAAGGGTGTTGAGCACAGTACGGCGAAAAAAAAGGTCTGTCGCGTACGGTGCGGTGGAAAATGACTGGTTTTTGTCTAGGGCCGGTTCACGGTCGCGGCGGGTCCGACGTTCCGATGCGGATCGTCGCGCGTCGGCGTCGTCCGTCGTCAACTTGTGGTTGAGAGAGGGCTTCCGGCGAGGCTATTCACGCAAATGCCGTTCGAATTCAAACGGTGTTTGCGCGGGGCCGCGTCAGGTTTTAAGTGCATTTAAATCCGGGCCCTAATTATAATGTTGATAATACTAAGTTATCAGAAAAACATAACAAAAATATTTATTAACATGTTGAACGCTATAAGACCCAAAGTGAAATTTAACTGGTTGTTGTATTCGCCACCATGGAGCTATTTTGGCAATTTACTTAAAACATTTTTGAAAAAAAATATAATAATTGAAATGACTTGAAATTTTAAATGGCTTACTTATAAAGTTATAAAGTTAATTATATTTTCAAATCAAATATGAATGAAATACCAAAATTAATTTTGAGGTGATCCACTAAATGATTATTTTATTACTGTTATCCTGAGACCCAATATAAAAATCTTCATGAATAAGATCATATATTGGATCTCAGCAGTTTGTTTTTTTTTTAAATATCTTAAATAATCAATTGCATGAATGTTACTAATCCCACTTATAAATTAATTGAAATTAATACTTATATGTATATATATCATGTAATTTTAAAATTTATATAATATTTATTGATGAAAAGCAATATTATAAAATGAAATTATAAATAAGTACATGATTATATTTTTTGAATACAAATTAAATTAAAAAAAAAAAAAAAATCTAAAATAATAATAAAAAATAAAACAAATTCAGTTAGGTATAATGAAATAAATCGAAGCAATTTCTTTCTTTATTACAACATAAAAAAACATCGCATTTAGTACACTTAGCGAATGATTGAAATTTACATTTTGGTAGTTTACATACTCGTCGAATTTTCTCAAATTGTATTCTGTGTTGATGCCCATCCAAACGTATTTGGGTTGATGGAATAATTGCAGTTGGTGTCCTTTTTTTTCTTTTTTCAAGCTCCTCCAGCATTTGTTTTTCCAACGATTCCTTTGTTTTTCTGCCTTTTTTTTTTATTTCCATTTCTGTTTGACAAAGTTCCACAGCTAATTGCTCTCGAAATTGAGCTAGTTTCATTGGTTTTTTTGTAATTTTTTTATACAACATCCACGCGTTTACAATCGACATATCAACCAAATGGTAAAAAAATTTCATGTACCATTTCTTAGACCTCATTATTATTCTATAGCGCCCAATCATAGAATCCATAAGGTCAACCCCACCCATATGTTTATTGTAAACTTCAATGATTTTCGGCCTAGGTACAATAACGGTGGTCTTTTTTTTTTTGTCAAATCTACTCACTACATTTTTTTCGAGTTCACCTACAAAAGTTGAGGATACGTGTACTACCTTGTTGTCTTTCCATGCAACAGCTGAAATAGGGACATCTTCAACCACTGTGAAACACTCTTCAGAATATCCACGATCTTTTTTCATCAATAAACGATCATCTGTCAAACAGACGTTTGGAAAACGATTACGTCTAAATGTGCCAACTGTGTGAATGCCTTTTTTTCTAGATATATCATAACTGGTAATGAGGTATAGTAATTATCGAAAAATAACTTATGGTGCACATTTTCCGGCACCATTCTAGTCATTCTCACAACAATGTTGCCTGTAGCTCCAAAATCTGGTTCATTGTGTATAATTCGTTCGTCTTCCTTATTTTCATTTCCCGTGTAAATTTCAAAGTTATAACCGTAGCCAGAAACACCACATAAAACAAATAATTTGTACCCCCATTTATGAGGCTTCAGAGGGAGATACTGTTTGAGATATGATACAGCTTTAGTTGGACACAATTGCTCATCTAATGATAAGTTTTCTTCGATAGGTACAGAACTAAACTTTTTATTGAGTGTGTCAATAAGTGGCCGAACTTTAAAAACCCTGTCACGATTTGGATTATCTCTAGGTAAATCTAAAGTGTTGTCGTTAAAATGCATATACCGCCTAATATTTTCAAACACATTTACACTCATGCAATTTCTTATTATTTTATTATGAGTATTTTCTGACCAATATGACCTCGTATTTGGTAGATGGACGATTGACATCATTGTAATTATGCCCAAAAAATGTCGTACGTCGTTTATCGTTATTTTATTTAGTTTTTCGGGATTTTGTTGAGTACTATAAAGTGTAGACTGTTCGGCAATATGTGCTAATAACTCGTTATCAAAAAAATAAGAAAAAAATTCTTTAGGTGATTTCATTTCTTTTATTTCGTCAGGCATTGGCTTTTCCCCAAAAAATTTTATAAACTCGGGATTCTGTGAAAAATTTCCTTTTCTCCAAATCGGGTCCACCTTTTTTATTTTTGGTATATTTTTTGTTTTAGGATTATTAGAAGCAATTAGTTTTCTTGTGGATCTACGGTTTCTACTTATAGGTATTTGTGAAACAAATGACGAAGATGGTGAAACAGATTCTGTTGGCAAAGATTGTACATCTAATGGAATTTGAATGACAATAGGGGATTGTGACGTTTTTTCTTCAGAAAAATACACGGGATAATTCAGTATATTATCAGCATCGTCTAAAGTTTCATTTAAAATGCGGTCGTCATTTTCAAATAATTCCTAATTATAAAATAAAAAATCCTAAATTTAATAAAATACTAATACCTCATAAAAATAATAATAAGTAACTTACGGGAAATTCAAAATTTTCGTCATCACTTAGACCAATATCAGCAAACTCATAGTCGCTTTCAATAGGTATACTTAAAATTCGTTGAATTTCTGATTCATTATTCACTAAATTATCACACATTTTGATTTTTTAAATAATAAATAATTCGAAAAAATACTTTCATAAAAATATAAAAATCGACGGAGTCGGGAGTAGTAATAACACTAATAACTATGGTACCTATATTGCATGGAAGTGCACCAATGCATTAGAACAAAATACGTAATTTTACAGTATTCAATATAAAATTATTATCTTGGTATTTGTATAATCATAAATAATAATAGATATGAAGTATGATGATATTTTTTTGGATTTCCCATCGATTTTATTTTCGTCACAACACACATTACAACATTGACAGATAACGGATATTTCATAACGTTACTCGGTGGATTTTATTTTAGGTATATGGAATACGTAATACACTCTAGCGGTGAAATTCAATTTTAAACTTCTTCATCATATTATAGATTTTATTTATCAATATAATTATTATCAATAAAAATCATATTACGCTTACTATAACCATTGAAACAACGCAGTGCACCAGTGCCCTTGCATGCAGTGAAGGGTTAATAACTCAACACATGTAAATATAATCATTCTATATTATATAACATTATACATTTACAAATATGTTTTAAAATGTTTTAATATTTTACAATATTATATCCAGATTCCTAGGCTTTTTGGCAAGCTCATCAATGACCTCTTCATTTGAAAATATAATATCATTATGAATTGCCAACATTGCCAGACCATTAAGTCTTTTCTACAAAAAAAAAAATAAAACATTTTTCTCATTAGATATTATGAAAATGTATTAAGCACAGGTGCACAGCTATTATAATTACTAACCTCGGACATAGTGTTTCGAAGATACGTTTTTATCCTTTTAAGACTGGAAAACATTCTTTCAGGCGTACTTGTCGAAACAGGAAGTGTGCATAGTATTTTTAAAATAAAATGCACATTTGGATAAATATTGGCATTACACACATGTAATGCTTCAATTGCAGTTTTCGGAATATTGTTTATTCGCTCAAGTTTTATCTTCCACAATTTCAATTCTGCAATTGAGTTGTTCACATCCAAAGAAGGTGAATAAAATTCAAGTAATTTTCTAAATGATACCTCCTCATTAGAAGTTAAAGTATAAGAAAATAGACTTTGAAATCCTATAAAATATGACATAAATACATTATACATAAACCGTTAAAGGTTGATTTTAATAATATAGATTGATTATATGAATATTTTATTTCAGTGATTTGTTTTTAATTTAATATAGGTACCTTTAAAAATTTCAGAATGTATTGAAAATCTTTCTCCTAGTTGTTGTAAAAAAAAGTCCAGGTAGGGTATAAATACTGACACTTTGTGGTATTCTTCAACACTTAAATTGGGATCTGGAGTTGCTCGATTTACTTGTCGTTTAGATATTCTTTTAGTACTCAAGTCTATATCTTTAATTACTGACATCTCCTATTACAAATGTAAATTCATATAATAATATACTTTATATTAGTATACTTACTTTTGCATGCAAAAACAATTTGTGGAATTCAGTATCACAATTTAATCTGATATTTTTTAATACATTTATAATATCTTCAGCAAGGCTTACTGCTTCTTTCAAATCAATTTGTTCTTTTTGTAGCAACTTACACAATGGTAAACCAAAAGAAAAAACCAACTGAAAAAATATTTTATTATTAAATAAAATAAATTATATTTATTAATTACTATTTACTTGTATAACTTGTAAGGATATAAGAAATTCTGAATCAATAGCTTTTAATAGTATATTAGCTTCCGTTGATGTGGAATCATTCCAATTAGAAATATTTTCTAACGATTCAACTACAAATACAAATAGTTCAATGAAATCTGTTACCGCATCATAACGCTGCACCCATCGTGTAGCACATAATCTTTTTAAAGTTTTAACCTTAGGATCTTCATTACTATTTTCAATGTTGGTTAAAAGAACATTTTGGCGTTTTGGTGTATTAAAGAAAACATAGTACTTTTCGATAATACCTAAGCAGTTTCTGATTGGTTGAATTCCACTTGCAGTTGATCATAGGCGCGCGCACGGGGTATGCAGGGTATGCTCTTGCATACCCTGCAACCAGACGCTTAAGGCACATGAACGTCATGAACAATGTCTCAGTTCATAATTTAAACTGGATTTTTATAAAATAGTAATGCGATATCGATATGGAATAGGGACTTGTTTTTAAATTAATTTAGGACGGTTCTCAATAATTTAAGGAAATATGGGTTTTATTTTTAGTGTAGGTATTTACTATTTATATGTCCCAAGAAATGACAGCGATTACATGTATTCTTTAATTTGACGATATCTAAATACTGATAATAATTAATATAATATAGTAGTTAAAGTAGTTGATACTAAAATAATAATATTATTATTAAATTATTTGATAATCTATTCTGTGCCAATATAATCACTTGTATGGCTATCTATAATTTAGATATCTGTAACCACTGACCACTACTGACTATTGAACACTGATAATAATATCTTTACCGCGCATTTATAATCAAATTGCGTATCCTACCGGGGCACCGACTTTTAACTTATCGTAGTATCGTGCGTTTGTGTACTAAGTTGTTTAATTTGTTCTACGTTCTACGTATTATTGTTACAACTCAATCGAATATTTTTATTTATTTACGATTTTTTTTCTATCTACTGTGGTTTGTGCTAAAATTTAAATGTCGAGTTCAAAAATTAAGCAATTAAGTGGTAGCGCGAAACGCAAAAAAGCTGCTATCATAAATGACGAGAAAAATAAAATGTGAGGTGCAATGGACAAATTTATATTAAAGTGCGATACAAATAATGGTAAGTACAGTGATTAACTTACTTATATATTTAACTTTTATTTTAGAAATCTATACTTATATATATATTAATATATTTAGAAATCTATACTTAAATAACAGATTATCAAGTACATGATTACTATAAAATCTTATTGGTGGTTTTAAAGGTATTTTAAAATATTAAAACAAATTGACTTAATTAGTGATTCATATTTTTGTATTACAGATGGTGAAGGTTTGGATCACACTACGCTTGTAGAAGCAGATTTTAATGATCTAAGTCAAAGTAAAAAAAAAAAATATGGCATAAAACTTAATAATTATATTATTAAGACAATTTATATTGTACACAGGTGAAGGTGATGCATCATTGAGTGTTGAAAAATCAACATCCAAAATAATTTATGATGAATCTAAAGCAACTATTAATGATATAAGTCAAAGTAAAAAAAAATATATTGCAAAAAACTTAAATAATTATAATATTATTAAGACAATTTATATTTTACATAGGTGAAGGTAATGCATCAGTTGATGCCATACGAAATAATAATAATAATAATGCATCAGTTGATGATTTTGAAGGTATGTATATTGTACATAGGTAATATTATAATGACAAGAATATTAAAACATAGTCTATTTAATTGAGTATTTTTTTTCTAATACATATTTGTTATTTTTATAATGCAGATAGAAGGTTGTAGATATTTAGTAGGTATTTTAATTTTAATTAATAGGCTATTAATGTGTTGACTACCATATGTTTTCCAAATTTTTGTTTATAATAATAATAATATTAAAAACCACTACAGTCTACATGAGTGAATATGAAATCCAAACGCGCATTATAGTTGTATCCGCGTCTACATCACCTATAACAGTACCATAATATAATCCGTCATAGATAGAACAATTTGTTTTTTGTCAACTGTTGATTCTGTTAGTGTTTTTAGAATTATAATGGAATTTGAAAATTATTATTACGTAAAGAGTGGTCGAGGAAGACTGAACGATGTAACGTAAGTACTAAGTACCTTTATACTCTTTTATAATTAATTTATACTTATTATATAATTTCAACTGTGGTGATGGATTTAGAAGGTACCAAAACTGGGTACCGAGTTTAGATAGTTTTCATATTTAATTTATCAAAAACATAACGTTATTAAGAAAATGTAATATATATTTTTTTAAACTTTATAGGTACTACAAGTGTAAATTCGCAAAAAAATTTTTTTGTAACGCATCAGTGAAGCGACTTTCTAATGGTCAAATAATTAAAAACCAAATTCATAACCACGATGTGGATTTTAATGTAGTTAGGATGGCACAGTTTAAAAAGCGATTGGAAATGAGATCTGCTACGGATTTGATTCCACTGTCTCAAATTTATAATGAGGAATCACGCAAGTAAGAACTAATTTGTTTGTTACAAAATCTTTAGATTATCTGAAAAACCATATGTAGGTTTATACCTATGTCCATATTGCAGAGACGGATTTACACAATTGTCACCCCTAGGCAAATTTTATTTTGCCGCCCCATTAAACTTATTAACGAGAAAACATATTTTTAAGTACTTATTTAACATAACTACTAAAAAAATAAATCATACATACTAATACTAAACAATAACTATTGGTTATGTTAATTAACTGTTCTAATCAAGTTAAAAATATAGTTAGGTTGTGGTAACACGTCACCACGGCAACTTAATTTAGTTATTAAATAAATTTTTTTTTTGTGTCCATCATCACGTTTTGGAGTAGCCAAGTGCTTCAATTTTCCACGAATCGCATCTAGTTGGTACTTTGGGGGGGGGGGGAATATTTTCAAGTGTTAGGAAAAACTTGCAAAAAACGTAACGGAAAAACGGGAATTAGTACGATAAACCAATTTTCTACAAAATCAAATTCGTAGCTTAAAAATAAATCTCTAAATACCTCTAAATAGGTACTTGAAATTTTCATCAAATTTTTATAATAGCGTTATTAGTTTACAATAAATTTTTTAAAATATTTCGAATTTTTTAAGCTATTTATAGACAATTTAAATTTTCGACTTCTCTAAGCTTTTTTTTTGAAATGCTCAAAAAAAAAAAAATTGGGATTCCAAAAAATCTTTAAATTTTAATATAAGGTTTATTTTTAAGTTGTACTTATTGTAGTAAAAAAAAAAATCAAAAATGGTTAGTCACAATTTTTGTTTATAAGTATTTAAAGCTCCAATGTTTACGAAATATGTAATTTATTTTCAAAATATTTCGAATATTTTCAAGGAATTTATAAGCATCTGAAATATAAGATTTTTAAAGGTTTTAAAAAAAAAAATTAAAAATTAAATTTTTTTTGCTAATTCAAAATATTTGAAAATTTAATACTTGGCCTTACAGATGAAAGAGATATTTATGTAATTTGATCCATTTTTAATCTAAATACATTTTAAAATTTTTTTTAACATGCCAATTACAAAATATAAAATATATTTTGATTTTAATAAAATATAATTTTAGTTTTCCAGAATCAGCTTCAAATTATACTAAACATTCGGCAGAGAGTTCAATGAGAAGGGCAAGAACATCATCACTTCCATTAATTCCAGATACTTTAAGTGAACTAGCCAATCAATTTATAGCTGGAGAATTAAATCGATACACTGTTAATGAAGAGCTAATTTATAAAGGTAAACTCATATTATAAATATTTGATACATATCTAAAGGAGATAAATAATTTTTATTTTTTAGGTTGTGTACAGGATACGAACGGAAAGCATTTAATTGTTTTTGCATCACGGTCACTCATAAATAATGCCCTTACTATGTGTAAGCGAGAGTTACATGCTGATGCAACTTTTAGAATAGTTCCTTCGAAGCCATTATCCTACCAACTTTTGATATTACACGTTATAATTGAAGATCATGTAAGTTATTACCTATCTACTTAATTGTATAAGTATAAACTATCAATATGTAATTAAATATTTACTTACATTGCATTATTAAATTATTTGTTTTGTATAGAGTATACCAATAGTTTATGCTTTAATGGAATCAAAAAAAAAAATGTAGTTACCAAGCAGTATTAAATTTCATCAAAGCCCAACTTCTACTAAACTTTAACCCCCGTAAAATACTCACTGATTTTGAAACTAGCTTGAGTAAAACATTGCAAGACAATTTTCCTTCTGCAAGACGCATTGGATGCTGGTTTCATCATAACCAAGTAAATAAAAATATTTTACATCACATGTTTTATAATTTAATAAATTATTAAGAAACACCCACATGTGTTGTCTCCTTCTTACAAATGCATAACGTACAAATTGTGCATCCTGAATAATCCATTTTACTCTTATTTTTCATATTGGAACAAATTAACCTATTATCAAATTCATAGCAAATTATATTATATTATATTATTATATTATAGTATTGTAACATGTACAAACAATTTGCAATTTTAAAATAGTCATAACTTGCTTTAAAATAAAAATATAAAATAAAACCTATGAGATTTACTAAACAATATAATTTTTACTTTTAAATTTGATAATAGGTTAATTTAATCTTACATTGATCATAACAATGTTAAATAAATTATTCAAAACGTACAAATTGATATGTTACACGTTTGTAAGACAGAGACAACGCATGTAGATGTAACGTCCTCTTAATAGTTCTTTAGTATCTACACAATACTGTATATTCTAATATTTTTATAATTCTTCTTATTAGGCAGTCTGGAAGAAGATGAAAAGTCTTGGGTACTTAAATTTAGTAAACGAAAATGAACATGCTTAATACATTAAGACGAATTATGGTGCTACCCTTAAAACCTAGCGATAAAATAAATCGAGACTTAAGAATTGTAAGGAGAT
Organism: Rhopalosiphum padi; assembly: GCF_020882245.1. Classification (NCBI taxonomy): domain Eukaryota; kingdom Metazoa; phylum Arthropoda; class Insecta; order Hemiptera; family Aphididae; genus Rhopalosiphum; species Rhopalosiphum padi. Next base: position 3,946,435 of record NW_026869996.1, on the reverse strand, counting down.
ACGCACGAAGAAATGAAGTGGATATAAATCTACTTTTTGAGTATTATGAAAGGTAAATTTTATTTAATAAAAAAAATTAATTGTTTAAATTATAATGGTGATATATACAATTTATTAGGTTTTGGATTGCCAAGATAGGATGTGATGTATTAAGTGTCCATAATCAACCAAGAAGAACAAATAATCACCTGGAATCATTTCATAACAAACTACGATATTCCTTTGCAATGGCGCACCCTAATTTGTGGATATTTCTTAGTCAGTACCTATTTTGATTTTATACCTATTTATATATTTTTTTAATTGTTATTAACATTGCCTTATTTCATTTATTATGTTATTGTTATAGATAAGTTGTGTAATTTAATGCAAAGCACTCAAATAACAATAAACCAACTGTCAAATGGACTAAATCCAACAAGGAATACCAGAGGAAAGTTTATTGCAAATAGCAAAAGAATAAAATATGCTACTCAGCAACTACAACTAGGGCTAATCAATATTGATGAATTTTTGAAACGTTGTTCCTATTCTGTGGCATCATATGAAGAAACGTTAAGAAATTTTTCCCTTCAAATACCATATGAATATGACAATGACAACGAAGAACAAATTCGAGAACAAGAAGGTAATCCACCATATGCAGAAGACATTAGACAATACACTATGTAACAGCTAAGAAGACCTAACAAATCAAATAATTTTAGTTCTAATCAATATTCTTTTTTTTTCTCTATATTTTTTTGACTCGTGCTCATGCTACATGTATAATATAACATTTATTTTTTAATACTAATATTAAATAATTTAAAATTTAAAAATAGCCAGGTTGCTAATTTTGCTTTTAAAAAATTTGATTGTACAAATATTCATCTAAATTGTGGTTTCTTATTATTTGATTTTTTTAAATGTCAAATTTTTTATAAGACATTTATTCGAAAATTAATAACAGTAGTATTTAAAAAATATTTAAAATTTAACAAGTACCTAAATAAAAATTCTCATAAAATATTTTTTAAAAGTCTATACTTTTTTAATTTAAAAGTTTTTGATGACTGAATAAATTTTATTTAACAAACATAATGAGATTTCAAAATTGTTTTAAAAATAAACTAAACGACTTTAATAAATGTTTTTACAAACAAATTATTTTATACCTCATTTACAAATTGGCTATTTTGTGATTTAAAATAGTTTATTTATGGTATTTAAAATAAAAATAAAAATATTACACCATACATGTATCGCAAGTCTCTATAAATTATATAGGTAACAAAAAAAAATTAAAAAATATTGTTTGGAACAAAAGTTGTTTAATTTGTCAGGTATTCTTGTTACACCCTATGTGTAATGTTTATACAAATTAAAAATCACCAACAAATTATAGATAATAATCAAGAAATAGAAAACGATAATGTACAAGATGAAGAAAATATTGTGGCAGGAAATGTACTGAGGGGTGAAGATTTATTTGCAGATGATGGTCCACTGTTTGAAAATATAGGTAATTATATAATATAATATTTTATATTAAGATACCTATTGAAGTAGTATTATAATAAATTAAATTTACAAAATTCCTTCCTGTTACACCTTAATTAATGTGTATACAAATTAAAAATCACCAACAAATTATAGATAATAATCAAGAAATAGAAAACGATAATGTACAAGACGAGGAAAATATTGTGACAGGAAATGTACTGAGGGGTGAAGATTTATTTGCAGATGATGTTGAAAATATAGGTAATTATATAATACAATATTTTATACTAAGTTATTAAAGTATTATAATAATTTAAATTAAAAATATCCATAATTGTTTCTTTTTATAATTTTATTACATTGTAACCTTGTAAATGAATTAATTCTAGATGAACAAAATGAAAATATTAATGAACAGGACAATAATTGTAAGTTAATAATTTATTAATATTAATCCAACAAAAACCTAACAGTAAAAAAAGTGCTAAGTTCAGACCCCCTTTAAAAATAGTCTGTCATTATAAGTATTGATACCTGCATTGCTGCCAATTATGATCTTTCTTTAAATCTTTTACTTTAATACACAAATACAGTCATGTCCAACAAATCTCTTTTAACTTTCTTTAGTGATTAACTTGCCGGTTACTTTTGATTTTATCTCATTGGCGTTGAGTTAGGTTAGGTTCAGTATACAATTGAAATACCTAGATTTCAATCGCCCACAGGTTATTTTTCTTTGAAACTAATGATATTCATAATATAACTATATGATATAACTTGGCAGGCGCACTACCACGTGCTCGAATAAATAATGAATAAATAAATATTATTCTTATGTATGACATTTATTTACATTACAGGGAATGAAGAAGATTTTATTATTGAAGAGGAATTAGATCCTGATATTGTCCGCATGATGGAAAATGAGAATAGAAGACAAATGTTGGAAATCGAAAATTTACCATATGTTCAGGTTCCATTAGTTCTTCCTCCAATTAATCCTAACTCAAATCAAATGTGCGTAGTTTGCACTATTAATGAAAAAACACATGCTTTTATACCATATGGACACAGGGCTGTGTGTGGGGATTGCCTTGAATTGTTAGAACCACAACGCTGTCCACTGTGTAACCAGGCATTTACAGCGTCTTTAAGAATTTGGTCATAATATAGCGGTGCTACCTATTTCCGATAAAAAATATAATATTATTTGAATTATTGTTCATTGTTGGACAAAAATAATATTAATTTGTTTTAATTATGTATAGGATGTATTTTGCTTGGATGATGTTTCATTTTTATTTAATTATGTTATAGCATATATTATATATATTTTATGTTAAAATATTAAAAGTTTTTATTATTTATACAGTTTAATATAATATGTAAGAATACATTTTAATCAAGGTTATTTACTATACTATTATAATATATCTATATTTGTGGAACTCGCGTCGTATGCTATCTACATGAAAAATGTATCTACCAAAATTGTGTGTTGGCGTTGTATGTTATCTACAATTTTCCACCCCGCAATTTGTAGATTGTTGGTGTCGTCTGTGCATCTAGACATTAATTAGTAATTACATTAAAGAACTCTTTTTCATGTCTTCAAAAAACTGGTCAAAAAGATTCTTTGATGCATTGAGTGAACGTCACCACTCTTCCATCAACTGCCGTTCCAATAAGTTAGTGGCACCACGTGTTTTTATGCCATATTTTATTTTGAATTAACTTTTTGGCATACTTTAGCAGTGGGTAAGACACCACATTGTTTTAAAAAATTGGTGCAAGATTCATCATTGTAAATAACATGTCTATAAAAGTCAATAAAATGTTCCATTTTGATTTAACAAAAAATAATTACATAAATAATTTAATAAAATAATTTAATTTGAAAATAATTTAAGCATACACCACTTTTACAAAAGTCATATGTCTACTAGCTATGATATGTGTAAAGTGTAGACTGTAGAGTGTATTATTGATGTTTATAATTATACGGTTACACCTTCAATATTAGTCTCCGTACAAAGTATTAAGTAGATATCAACCGAAAGGTAGATAACATATAACGTGATCAAAGTTCATGTAGATAGCATACGACGCGAGTTCCATATTTGTTTTTAAGTAAAAAATAAATAAGTTGTTTCCAAATGGTTTGGTAGTTCTTTATTTATTTTATAGAAGCTAGGAACATTTAATTTTATAACTTTATAGGTAACCTAAAATTATCAAATCAATGATTACATTTTATTTATATAAAAAAAAGTATTTGAAATTTGTTAATCTAAATTTGCACATTAATTAATTGAAATTAATGCGGCAAGATTAAATTCTAACTATTTACACATAATTAATAATTTAATTTTTATGTTCCCTACTTATATGATAGAAAACAAGTCAAAAACAACAAGGTACTTTACTACTTTATCACTAATGAGATAATGAAACAAAAATTAAAATACCAAGCCCTCCCCTTGACAAATTCCTGTGGACATCCTTGCAATGGTGGTGTTACTGTTGTTAAACGGTTTCTAACTTTACCCACTCGCAATCATCAGGATATCTGTAAGACTATTTATATGCTATTTACCACTTATGTTCTTGGCATATTATAAGGTATTAAGGTCAAAGTATATCTTAGTATAAGTGTAAAGTATTTAAGCCTATGACTCTTGTTAGGTTGTAAAAAAGGTTAAATTTAATAAAGGTTATTTTGATTCTGACGGAAACAATTTTTGTGTTCAAGATTTTGACGTTCAAGGATTTGACGGAAACAATTTTTGTGTTCAATATTTTGGCGTTCAAGGATTTGACAGAAACAATTTTTTTGTTCAATATTTTGACGTTCAAGGTTTTGAATGTTCAAGATATTGACATAATTTAACATTCAAGATTTTATCGTTCAATATTTTGACGTTCAACCATTTGAAATTCAACCGTTTGAAGGGCGTCCCGACGTACGACCTATTTGTCTACCTCTAGAACTGCACAGTATTTTCTGTTTTTTGCATTCATTTTTATTTTTTAAACTATGGAAGACATTGAATCTCCGAAGAAACCGAATCCTAGAGGGAAGGTAAATATTCATTCTTCAATTATTATTTAATAATATTATTAAGATGATGACGTATTGTCCGGAAAACAATTGCTTTTTTAAATACCATAGTATCCTCGATAAAAATAAAAAACTATTTTTTTTAAGTGTGTGTACACTGAAATTTTTGAAGCAATCAAATTAAAATTGTTGATTATTGAAATGATATTCCAGTGTAATGCTGTGTTTTTAATGTACATACAGACGTTCGTGTTGTTCGGACTTTTTCAAAAAAAAAAAAATTAGGATACAATGATATTTCAAAAAACCAATTGTTTTCTGATTTTTTTGGTATAACTTCCGTAATAAAAATGAGCAACATTTGTTTCAAACACAATTTTTTTTGCATATTTCTACATATTTAATGGTAATTGCATATTATTGCATATTTTCTATTAAGAGGACGCCATACCCGCATACCCGAGTAACAATTTCAGTGCTGTCAATGTGATAATAAAATGTAAATGATGGTGCAAGATACGGTGGTATTTTGGTTCAGTGCACTGTGTTTTTGGTCAAAATGAATACCGAATTTTTACATGGGTTTCATCGTGCCCTTTAGGTACTAGAGACCGTTCATACACCGTGCGACAGTGTTGACTAGATAACAAAATATACTGTGCCTCGTACTTTAATTAATATAAAAATTATAATATAATATATTAATTAAAAATATATGTTACCGGCAAAGTATTGAATATTGGCATTCTATAAATTTCCTAGGCATTCTATAGAATTCCTTGAACTATTTGGCAATGTATTAAATGTTTATGTTTTTTTATATTATGACTAGGCAATCCATACATTTCCTAGGATTTCTATAGAACGCCAATATTATGTCCTTCCTTAGTCCCTAATCGATAATACCCATCAACTGTTACCTGCAAAATATTTTAATGATCATAAATTCATAAAATATGAATGTTTTAATTATTATACTGCTATATGTATTATTTTATGTTTACCTCTATAACAACAGCTAAAATATTTCGAGCATCTCCGCGACCTTTGTCCACATCGGGTACTGGAACCAAATACTATAAATGACAATACGGGACAACTAGTGTTAAAAATCGCGACAAAAGTATGCCCCCTGATAAAGCAACTAACGCGCTCTAGGATTGTAATTTGTAATATTCTGCTATATAGGTAACAGAAAAATTTGATCAGCTCTAAAACATTAAATACATATTACATAATATTTTTATATTTAACAGTTATTATATAATATAATATACAATAAATTTATTTACAAAAAATATTCATATTTCATACAACTATACAAGTTAATTAGGTACTTACCTCGGTACTTACATTATTATTCATATTATTATAAATGCATTATTTTTTTTAATTTTTTACTTTTCACTTGTTTAAAAGTTGGTGTATTATTACATTTTTTTATAAAAGAATTGATAGTTACATTCAAAATTTTATCAATAAATAAAAGTTTACAATTTTGACAAATGTTTGGACATATTTTTATGTAACAATCAATTTTAGCCAACATTCTACTCTTTATACCATGTTTGTTGTCTATCAATGATTTTTCTATATTATTATTGAAAAGACAAACTATTTTTTCAACAAATTTTGAAGTGCCTGGAAGTGGTAAAAGTAAGTTACATTCTTCGTATTCTTTCATAGTTATAAAATTGTTTTTCATTGTCATTAATTGGTCTTTATCCTTTGTAGCCAGTTCATTTACACATTCTGTGTGGCTTAATTTTGAACAAGCCCAACCAGCTATGTAAGCTATAGCATTTTCTTCATGAATATCCAACTGTATAACTTTTATGTTCATGTCACTTAAATTATCATCAAACCTGGAATCTATATCATCAGGTGAAGAAATATTCACTTCTTTTTGTTGAAATTCAAATTTAAACTTTTTTTTATTTTTAAGTAAATCAGCACAGCTAATTAAAAATGCACATGCATCAACCTCACAATTTCCATTAACGGGAGGCATAAGAAGTTGTTGAGCAATGCACATTCGTATTGCAGAATGAAACTTGGAGGAGTCTGGTGTGATGTTATTACCTCCTTTTGCACGAATCACCGAAAACAAACTTTCAAGGCAATCTTGAGTTAAGCGTCTTACTAAAAGGTACTCAAAATTAAAATTTTCATGTAAATCTTGATATAAATGTTTTAAACATATTATATTTGCAATCCATCCTGTGATGCACGGAGGTTGTTTATTCATTGCATTTTTTATTTCCAATTCATTAAAAAATTGTAGTGCTTCATTTAATATTTTCCAATGGATTGTATTTTCAGATAGAGGTCTGCGAAATACTTTGCATTCATCAAATGAGACGCTGTTAAACACATCAAATAAATTATCTAATAGCTTGATAAATTTTGCAGTATAGGCTGCTTTGGAACAAAGTTGATTATTTGATACAAGTGTTAAGATTGCAGAGCTTACAGTGTGACTAAAAGTCTGTGCTGCCAAACATACACGCATTGGAGAAAATGGAGGCAACTTGATATGTATTTCTTTAAGCTTTGGGGCTAGTCTTGGCACTTTATCTTTATCAAGATTATAAAAAGCTACAATATCTGTCCATGAGTATATTTCGTTTTGATGCTTGAAGTCATACTTTTTAAAATTATTTCTAACCGATTTTAAAAGGTGAGGTGTATCGTACATAAAGAATATTTTATTATCTTCATAAATTATCCATGGTTCATTTTTTGTCACGCCGAGTAGTTTTCTTAATTGTTGATTATTTGTACCTTGGTCGCAAATAATGACTTTTGGAATAAGATTTATTGAATATATTTTGTGAATTGTACTTGATATAATAGTTTTAAGTTTAACTCCTGATATAGGTCCATTTGAAAGAAAGTAACCAATTACTTGTTTCCATGAATGTTTTATACCTTTTAACATTATAACTAAGGCTTGATTACATTGTAAAATACTTTTTGAATCAATAAAATTTGCCAAATTGCCAAAATCTTCATAACCCGAAAACATATCGTTTTGGGAATTGTAGGATATAAATTGTTTTATTGACATTTCATCAAAAACTATTATAAACACAGCTCTATCTGATAGTGGTGAAGATGATAATTTAAATTTAAGCACTTCTAAAATGTTTTCATTTATGCCACAAGCTAGATTTAAATTTTGGAGCCATCGCCTAAGTGATCTTACTGTAGGTAAACATAAAAACTTTCTCATGAATGTATAGCCTTTAGGAGAGTTATAATATAAACTCAAAGCAAACTTTTTTTCATCCTCTTTAAATCGCCATGATTTTTTTTTTAAACTCATTAGTCTCATCTGTGTTTTTAACAAAAAATTATTATTTGTCTTTTCTACCATAATTTTAGTTTTGTTACAATTTTTTGTTTTTAAATTTTGTATTTGTTTATTTTTAGTGTGAATCATTTTTTGGTAAACTCGTATCTTAGTTTTTAATTTGGTTATTTTTTTTTGAAGTTCTGAATTATTTTGAGTATCTGATAATAAGTTACCTGTAAACAAACATTGAAGTTTATTTGATTCAACTATCTTATAAAATATATTGATCCATTGTTTATTTTTTTAAATAAAATCAAAATTGTTATGTGATTATTTATTTGGCCACTGTAGATATTTTTTTTTTTTTGTTATTCAATATAAATGAATCATTAATTTAAATAATTTATTTAAAAATATTTTTTGAATTGATACTAAATTCTCAAACGGTACATTTCTAAAGTAAAAAAAGAGGAAACTTACATTCAAGTAAATCTTCTGGTTTTATAGAATTTTTGTCAAAATTTAAAGAGCGTGGCATAAATTTTCTTTTATTACATTTTTTATTTACTGAAATTTTAAAAAGCTCTCTACCTGTAAAGTAAAATATTGTACAAGCTATTATAATAGTTAAAATTATTAGTATTGAAGTTAAATTAATAAATTTTACTACCATTATCATTAAGATTTGGGTTTCGAGGGCTCCACCCAGGTTCTTTCCTCGCAAATTGATTTTCAGTATGGTCAATTTTAGCATTTGAGAGACTTTCAAGGTCTGTTTGTTTTTCACTATGATCTAATGTAAATTAATATTGTATCGAATTGTTTAAAATTAAATGAAGTAAAAATTAATAAATCACATATGCATATTTATTTTTTAAACATTTTAATTTCTTTACCAACTAATGATTTTTCAGATGATGCTGCAGTAGTATCAGTAGTTGATTTATTCATATCTGGCGGTTGCCACGATGTTAACACAGGCACTGCCCATTTGTTTAGAATTTTCCTAATTGTAATCAAATAAGTAAGAAATTTTTTAATTTTTTTTCAAATCAAATCAATATTACCGAACTCCGCGTGTATAATTACAATAATCTTCCTTTTGAAAATGTTCTGAACAAATGGTATAATTTTGTATTTTTTGTTTTCCATAATTATAATATTCATTTATTATTTTTTGGTTTTTACACTGATCAAGCCATAGTATGCAACTAAAGTAATAATATTTCAAAATAAATTTTTAATTAACTTAACTTAATTAACCTAATTTGGTTTTCCGTTAACTAAATCAAGTAATTATGCCATGTAGCCATTAGAAGTATTTAAAAAATGCAATGTGTTACTAAAATGTATTTTTTTACGATTCAATTAGGTATCTGATTCACTCATAATGTCATAATTTATTGTTTTAATAAATTATTTATTCTAATTATTCATATTACTGGTTACAGAATAAATAATATTTTTGATCAATTATTTCTATGAAAGTATGAAATGTATAAAATTTTTAAAATCTTAATGAACTACTACAGGTTATATAATTGTATTTGTATACAATCTGTGATACCTCCTTAAAATGGTCAAAAAATCTCGTTACAGATATTTGACTATTATAGTGTACCTAAGAATTAGAATAACTATACACTTACCAATTATCATCTGATGGAAATTTATGAAAACTTAAACCTCGATTTCGTCGGCTGTTATTTGTGCAACTCCAAAACGAACAACTTTTGTGTGAAGGCATTTTATTTTTTATTTTAAATTATTAATTTAATTTATGAAGGCCCATTACATAGAAAAGAGATAAATGCTTTGTATCACATAATTATTACAAACATTTGCTTGTAAAAATAAATGTTTATTTTTGTTAACGAATACTATTTATAGATATTTATATTTATATTATATTTATAGATTCCTTCCAATAAAACAGAGAGCGGGTGTTTTTTTTATTCTGAACGAAGTGATGAATGTATTGATTTTACAATGATGTTTTTTTTTTTGTGTGTATTCGTGTAAAGCATAACTTATCGAAATAATGCTTTATTTTCAAACTTCAGGGGTAGTTTCCTGTAGCAAAGTGAATATCCTCGGTGCATTATAGAGGTCAAAAGTAAAAATTTTCCAGTAGTTTTCAAAAAAAAATGGGGAAAACTGAAATTTTTACGCAAAACCAGTTTTCGACAAAATCGATTTTTTATATAGATATAACTCAAAAACTAACTTGAAAACACTTGAAATTTTCACCAAATATTTATATATTTATACTAGGTAGTGTTATCTATGTATAGTTAAATTTTCAAAATATTTTGAATTTTTTTTTTAGGTTTAATTCATAAAAAAATTTGTATAAGCACTATTATATTTATTTATTTATTTATTTCATACAGAGTTAACTCCATTTACAAAAAAACACATCAGTATACTAAATTAAAATTAAAATAGCATTACAATTTTTAATATAATATAAATAATAATAAACATTTTTAAAAAAAATGTATAAAAATAATTCGACATATAATAATTAATAACATCAAAATTCTCAATCACAGTCATATCGATAGAACATAATATTATATAATTTAGATACATTAAGTAGCTAAAAGTTGAAAATTTAATATAAGATTTTCCATAAGTTTGGCTTACATTGCTTACAATAATTAGGTATAAAGAACTTAAATTTTGGTGTATTCTGATTTCAGGCTATTAAAACATAAACCACCTTTTTCACCAAGTACTTGAAATTATATCCTAGGCTGGCAAATCATCTCCGACCTCCGTTCAGGATCGCTTTTCGTGTACAATTATGATACCTATCATTAGATTCAAATTTATTTTTTTCACCCATTAGTGAAACCACTATTGACTTTTGATTTTCAAATGGAAACCCATATTTAAAGCGTACTAAATTTATAAGGTTATTTTTTTTTAATTTTATCGTTCGGATTATCATTTTTGTTAATTTTTTAGCGAGATATAGCTTTTTAAAATTGGGCGGTCTTCGTATTATTAAAATAATATGAAATTCAGTATTTGATACATAGAGCGCGTCCGAGTATTTTCAGGGGGCTATGTCGTCTACAATTATCATTGTTTGTCCCGTATTGTCATTTATAGTATTTGCTGGAACCCTAACTGTAGCACCGATTCAGGCCCGATTCGCCGACACCCAATTCGCCGACTACTCGTTTCGCCGACGCGAAAACCGGTTTCCGGTAAAAATGAAAAAAGTTTCAATTCGCCGACAAAACGTAGTTTCATAAAATACAAAAATAATTTTTATGTGGAAATCTAGAATATTACAATCTACCATCAAAATGTTGATAAAACTAATCTATGATATTATTGTCATTTGTCAGTTGACAGTTAGTAATCATTGCATCGTCAGTTTGTTATATAATAATATTAAATTTAAAATGTCGTGGTTTATAATAACTTCTGAGCGAGATGGCCAACTTTTAGTTTTGGATAATTTTATACATCGTATTGATAGAACAAGAGGTTCTAACCACTATTATAAATGTATTGATAATTGTGGAGGTCGAGCAATACACAGAGAAGATTCCAATATTGCTATAATGTCAAAAACGCATAACCATCCGACGCATGGAATCCAATTGGCTGAACGTGGTTTTCGAAATAAGCTTAAAGTGAGTTTGTTTTAATTTATACAATTTTATTCACGATTTTTATACCATTTTTTAAAATTAGTTTTGAATACGTGTTTTATAACTTAAAAATAATTTATTTGAAGGACGAAGTGATAACAAATCCCACAAAAACCATACCACAGACATTTAATGAAATCCGAAGATCAATTATGGCTTCAGGAATACAGGGTTCTACGGAAGCCGAAGTAAAGGATGCTTTACAAATTTATACCAGTGTAAAAAGTTCGGCATACAGGAAACGTATGAAATTAATGCCAACGTTACCTAAAAAGCTGTCTGAATTAGATATTGAAGGTGATTGGCGATCAACGAATGATGGAAAAGATTTTCTTTTAGGTATTTATACTAAATTATTTAAACGATTTAATTATATATACTATTACTAATAATATTATTATTACCTACAGGATGTGATGGTACGGATAATAAAATCGTTATATTTGGTACTGAAGGATTTTTACGACGTCTTTGTTCTGGTAATACAGTTTTTATGGATGGCACATTTAAGTCAGCACCAAAATTATTTACACAAATTTATACCTTACACTGCTTTGTTATAGGAGTGATGATACCTCTAGTAATTATAATATAATTTTATAATTTAGTAAAATACTAAGTATTATATGTTAAAATATATTTGTTTAGGCATACGCATTGTTGCCCAATAAAAGTACATCGACATATTCGAGAATGTTTAAAATAATAAAAGAAGCGGCATTAAGAAATGGATTAGAGTTTAAACCTGCTTGTTTTCAAATAGATTTTGAAATTGGAATGATCGTCTCCATTCGGCAGTGCTTTGGTTCTGATACACCCATAAAAGGGTGTTTATTTCACTTTGGGCAATCTATTTGGCGTAAAGTTCAAAGTCTGGGATTAGCTTACGATTATACACATGACGATAATATTAAAAAAGTTGTTCGTCGTCTTTGTTCATTAGCCTTAGTTCCGATTGAACAAATTGATAATTGTTGGACAGAAATTCATAGTGAAGCACCACAGTCAGAAAGTAAATATAACTTTTTACGTAATATTTTTAGAACTTAGCAACACTTAATTTTTTTACCATCATTATTTTAGGTGTGCTAAAATTATTAAATTATTTTACCGAAACATACTTGGATCCAGATATTTGTCTATTTAATAGAAATATGTGGAATCATTTTAATACAGATGGAGCAAGGACCATAAACCACCTTGAAGGATGGCATGCAGCTCTTAATAAAGCTGTTGGTAGACCAAAGCCAAATATTTTTATTTTAATCAAAGAGCTAAAAAACCAACAATCAAACTTCGAGCTTGACCTCATAGCACAAAAAAACTGCAATAGACCACAAAAGATGAAAACTAAATATAGAAAATTAGAAGAAAGGTTATCATTTGCAAAAGATAGGTAAAGCGTTTATGATATATAATAATACATTTTTTTCTAACATTTTAAATTATAATTTTAGGTTACTGAATGGTACGATTTGTATTTTGGAATACTTAGATGCAATAATGTTTCATTTTCATTTAGAAAACGGAAGCTTATAATGTTAATTGTTAATTTATAGTATTAATAGTAAAGTTGACTTGAACAATGTTCGTGATTTATACAAATAATTTAAAGCAATAAAAAATAATATAGTTTAATTAGTAAGTATAATTCATCACAATATAGTGTGTCGGCAAATCGGGTGTCGGCAAAATGGTGTGTCGGTGAATTGATTTGTCGGCCAATCGGTACGTCACGGTAGCACCAACTTCTGTCGGTTTAAGTTTTTTATTTGACCATGCTTTCATTTTAACTGCTTGATTTTCAAGATTTTGCTTAGCCTTTTTTCGATTATCCATGGCATTTGCATTATTTGATTGAATTGTATCTTGTATTGAATTGTCCTTATCGGAAAGTATTGAATCATCATATGGAAGTTCTTTTTCATTTGCATTATTTGATTGAATTGTATCTTGTATTGTATTGTTTTTATCGCGAAGTGTTGGATCATCAAAATGAAGTTTTTTTTTCCCATATAATCCTAGTAATTGTTCTTCGTTTTCTAAATTATCAATTACTTCTTTCGGTAAATTTGAAGTGCTAAGTCCAACCTTTACTTTACAGCCAAATAATGCCTCATATGGTGACATCTTAATTCCAGAATGTAAGGCTCTATTTTTCATTAATTGGATGAATTTCAATCCTTGACTCCAATGAGAAGTTTTTTCTGTTTGCATCCATGTTGTGAGCATATTCTCGACGTCTTGATTTGCTCTTTCAACACTACCCTGACTTTGGCTATGCCTGGGCTTACCATGAACAATTTTAAGTTCTGGCCACATGTCTTTTAAGTTAGAAACTATGTTATTTGAGAATTCACGTCCGTTATCAGACTGTAAGATCGACGTAGCTCCTATTAGCGTAAAAATATCTATGAGGTTGAATGCTACTTCTTCTGCTCGTTTATATTCAAGTGCCTTAAGAATTATAAATTTAGTTAGGTGATCTTGATATACTAATATAAATTTATATTTTCTATCTGGGTGTGACTGGAAATCAATGAGGTCAACCTATATAATACGATAATACATCACACACGTGTTGTATGCGATAACATAATTGTCAAGATAAACATTAATCATTGATTACAGAGGTACACTAGGTACAAATATAAATTTATATTAAATATTAATTATATATACTTTTCCTGCTTGAGGTTAGGTAATCTATAGAATACCTAGTTATTGTATTATATTTTATACTTTTCTTGCTCGTTTTTGGCATTCTAAAGAATACCTAGGATTTCTATATAATACCGGATTCAACACATTGCCGGTAACATATACATTATACATATACACCATTATACTATCTGTAAATTGTTATGGATTTGGCTTTGGAATTCGTTTGGGGTTATGTCTTAAGTAATTATCAGTTACACTGTGGAACTTTTGTTCATCAAGTGAAGTTTTTCGAAAACCAGACAATGTTTCTATAAAAATGTATTAAAATATTAAAATATTATCTAGCATATAAATGTTTTAACTTACCATAAATTAAATCGAACAACTTTAAATCTGTGAACTTCCTTTTAGTTTTTCCCTTGTAACTGAATTCACTGAGAAGTTCATAATTGAAACATGAATTTATAGCTTCTCGTATTGCCGCACTAAATGATGAGTTACAACCAATTTTCACAAAAAGAAAAGATTTCTGAAATGTCATTCATAATAAAATAAAAATATTTATATATATAAAAAAAAAATAACATCTTACAATTTCCTCTTTATAATCTACGTTATCTTCATTCTGTTCGGATGATAGAAATCGTTCAACTATTTCTAACTCTTTATTAGTTTTTACAGGAACTATATTTAACAATGCTGACGGCAATTTTGGGATTGGCATTGCCAAATCTCGAACTCTAGAGTCAGATTTCATTATTACTTGCATCTTGTAGTCTAAATTTTCAATTGACTTGCATATTTTATTATTGGATTTATTCAACATTGTAAGTTGAATCATCATTTGTTGTTGAATAGACTTCTGTGATTTATTTTTTTTAATAATTAAAGACTTCAATTCTGAGATACTTTTACAACAGCAGCTTTCTAGAATAGAATAACTTAATATTATTGACCAATTAAAGATAAAATAATAATTTTAAATACCATTTGATGAATCATTGATTTTGGAACTATGCAAAACATCAGTATTAGAACAGGTATTAATACTATTTAAAATGGAATCATGGTCAGTCAAAAAATCTTCATTACTTGCATCCATAATGAAACTAGTCAGTTCCTCAATATCTTGGATGCTATGTAAATTTCTGTTGGGTGTTTTAATAGTTCTACTAGTACAAGGAACTAGAAAAATTAGAGGCTAGTCGATAATAACAAGCTGTATTTTACTTGAATCTACCACAATATTTTTTGTTGCTGACAGATCACCATCAACATTTGAATCAGAAACTGAATAAACAAACAATAGCTTTTAAATATAAACTTTAAAATAAAATCAGTAAAAATATAAAAAATCAGGTTTAAATATACTTTTGATTTTAAGATATTCATCTATAGGTTTAAAAAAACCTTTAGAGAACCTTTATGAAAGAAGTTGCTTGCATATAATTTTCAGTGCCATGATCATTTTCTATCTCAGAAATAGATTGAATATTACCCATAGAACTTGCTATATTAAGAACAAACAAATTAGGTATACCAATAATTTATTTTGAAATCAAGTTGAAATAAATATATATATATATATATTATAGTAATGACTTGCAACATACTTTTCAACTTATCCTCTTTATGATTATAAAAATTTTCAACTACTCCTGTTTTTATATCAGTTGAACCATCATCTGAATTTGGTACTTAAACAAAAATATACACCAAAATGATAAATAGTTAGTATTTTTATTAGTGCTCTTGATTTGATGTGGGTAATACCCGGGGACCAACAAACCCGGGTACCCGGGTACCAGTTTATTCGGGTAATATCCGATTTTGTGGGTAATCAACGTTTTTGGGTAGTGGGTACCCATTACCCAAAATTTTCGGGTACCTAATGGTTTCTATTATACGTAAACGGTTGTTTTAATTATTAATTGCTAAGAGGTAATCAGTATTAAATTATACATTACACAATTATTCAAATAAAAAATATTTCCTCTTTTAAATTAACAAAATTACGGTTTAAAAAAGGTTGACAAGTGGGTATCGCTCTGTTGTGAAGTAGGTTATAAGTGGGTCACTGTAATTGATTGTATTAAATTTGATTTCAATGATATTATATCATTGTATACGAAAAACGATTCTGAGCGGAGACGGTTTATCAGTCTAGGATATATTATATTAATATCATTATTATTATTTATAATTTATGCGGTAGCCGGTAAGTTGAATTCATATTATTTGCATGTTGTCCTGAAATTATCAGCAATGCTGAAAAAATATTATATGTATACTTTTCTAAAGTTGGACTGTTTTAGAACCTGTGCACACGATGGCGTAAAACACGATATACATATTACATCTCTAAGTAAAATGTAGATATTTTTATATGTTAACATAATATTCATTATATGCATATATTATTATACTTATGCGCTATAGTGATTCTCGGCTCTCAGCTGTTTCAAATAGTCGGTTCACTAGTCATCATACCTAGGGATATTAATATATTATACTTTAATAATTATTTTTTTCAAGAATAATGTTGAATACTATGTTAAAAGCTATTATAAAACCTATATTGCAGATAACGGATATAGTGGCCTTATTTGTTACCTTTTATATGTATAGCTATACCCAGATAATAAGTAATCACAATCATACAATTAAATAGATAAAATGCAGCACGTGCGACAATATATTATTAATAATACTATATCTGAACTGTGAATTTTGAAGTTCTGCAGCGTGAGTGACAACCTCTGTGACGATTCTAGGACATTTGACACCCAATAATAGGACAATTGACACCCGCTGATAGGACAATTGACACCGAATATAAAATTTATAAATACTGAATAATCAGCGTATAATATAATAATATAATTGAAAAGTTTATTCTAATAAAATGAAAAGATAAACGATTTTGTATTAATTTTAATAAAAATTTAATGTTTAATTACGTAGGATACATTTTTAAAAAAAATAATAATTTCACTATTTGTTTTGAATTGAGAAGTTTTACATATGTTTTTAAGCCGTTCTTCATTTGATTTAATTTTACAATTTATTTGAATACCTGTATTTAGTTTTAAAATCTCCATTGAGGTAATGGAGTTCATCATTTGTAAAGCTTCAATAAATATATATATATGTGAATGTTTAAATCTAATTAAATGTTGGAACTTATTGTTCCAACCTTCTGATACATTATTAGTCCTACTATAACCTAATTTTGTGGCATTGTGGACATTCCACATATATGGAGCAAACATAGATGGTCTCCTTTTGAAGCACATAACTTGCGTATTGTTAATTAATTTGTACGGCCCATTAACATATGTTACATCGAAGTATGTTAAAATATCATCCACATCATTATCATATGAAAAAATGTCATATAATAAGCTCATACCTATAAAAAATATATTTAAATTTAAAAAAATATATGTATATATTATGTACGTGTATGAGTATGGTATCTTTTTTAATAATATTAAGTGGTTAAAAGGCCAATGCATTGATCATTCGTACTGAACAACGGAATTCTTTGTCTTTTGTATATTTTGATGCCAAACCAAGATTTTGGACTTTACGCCACACACTTTGACTAAGATGGTAATAGCACAAATGTATGGAAACGCTGTCTTCAAAAACTTCTTCAATCGCTTTTATCATAGCAAGTTCAAAATCAATAGAAAATGACTTCACTGATGAACACGTGTCTTTGAGAGTCATCAAAAGTTCTACATAAACTGTCTGTGTTTTTTTTGGTAATAACGCATAAACGACAGATAAAGGTTTCATTTTATAAATTACGTGTAGTACATAAAGTTGATAAAATCCTTTAGGGCATGAAGAAAATGTTCCGTCCATGAACACGTGATCACTTTGTGATAATATTTCTAGGCAGTCTTGAGAAGCAAATATAATTATACGACTATTAATTGATCGATTATCATAAAATAAAAACTTTTGCTGATTAGGTTCTGCTGTCATCGTCCACTTACCCTCTAATACGAATTCTTTGGAAGAAATTGTAGGATATGAATTGTTACGGATTCTCCTTAAATTTCTTTTTACATTATTTTCATTTGGCATTAAACAAGCAGCTACGTCTGTTAATTTGGTAACTTCTTTTGCGTACACTTTAGAAGGAATATCAAAATTGTTTATAATATTTTCTTTCGTCGCATTTAAGGCACAACATACTTCAGCTTCAGCAGAATCAGGATTATGAGAATATTTTTGAAATTTTAAAATTTTGCTTTTGGACGAATTTATCGTTACACTACCTTTACAATAATGTTTCTTTCGTTGAACACAAGTATATCTGAACCCATCACCAACTTCTTTTTGGAACACATAAATATAATCATTAATTATCACTTTAGTTTTAATTATTTCAATTATATCGGAACATTCTGAGTCCATATTGAATGAATATTATGATAATAATTACTTTTAAGAAAACTGAGTACACACTACACTACAACAGACACTAACTAGTAACTAATAACTATTGCCTAATGCCTATAGGTACTTACCTACTCACGATTATCGTCATTGTAATCGTAATCGTAATCGCTCAGTGTCAATTGTCCGTGTTCTAAAAATATCGGGTGCAAAAAGTCCGATATCGGCAAAACCGTCGGGTGTCAATTGTCCGAATACCCTCTGTGACAACCGTGAGTACTAACCTCGTACTATACGAGTGATATTTAAAAGTACTGCATTTTTCAAAATAAAAAGATGTCTGGAAAAAGAAAAAGTTGGGTTTGGCAGTTTTGCAAAATATGTAATAATGAAAAAGATGTTACTTGCAATATTTGTAATGCCATAATATCATATAATGGATCACCATCGGCAATAAATAAACATTTAAAGTATGTTCATAAATATGATACAGTAACAGGGTCTACAGCTATTGAAATGGATGAGAATGAAAGGTATTATAACTATTTTATAATATTATCACAGAATTAATCTATGATATTAGTTTACAATAATTATGTATAGTTAATTAATGCAATTATTTTTGAGAGTGTAAAATTTTCTACTTTCTACTCAAGGCTAATACTATGAACGTATGATGTTCATTTTTTTAAAAAAATCAATTATAGATACTTGAAATAAAGTATATTAATATTTTATATGCGTGATAATATTATTCGAATAAAAATTATTTTGATAATTTCAAAACTTTATTACTAATAAGTATAATATCATTTGTTAATAATTGAATTATAATTATAATTAGTTACTTACTATTATAAGACTTATTTATTGAAATTTAAAATTTGTTATAATTATTTATTTTCATTTTTGTTATTACTATTTACTACTATTTATAATTGTTGTAATTATTACAAAATAATATTCATATTATAATATTACTAAATTATTATTCAAAAAAATTTATCAAATTCTTTACTTTACTCTATAAATTTATATTTGTTTTATGTATAATATTTGTACTTTTTTCCGAATAAAATAACATTTACAATCATCATCATGTAATTTAAAATGCAATGCCAACTATTTGTCTCTTTTTAATTGCCAACCCTATGGTTACCCAAACAAAATTATTATTATTAATTATTAATCTTATATATATGTCAAGGTTAAAAAAAAAATGAACAAAAATTATTCGAATAATGTTTAAAAATTATCCGAATAATTTTTTATTCGAATAAAATTTGACGGAGATGACCAGTGATTAATTATTTATCAAATATATTAGTAGTTTTTTTTGAACACTGTGATATACAATATACATATACACAAATAAAAAATAATAATGAATATAAAAACCAAACAGCATTTTAAATCAGTGTATTATTGACTTTACTTAGAATCTAAAATCACTGCTAAATTTATTGAATGAAATATAATTTTTTATTTAGTTCAAGAACATCAATTTGTACTGCTTCATTATCAAGTAGTTCTTCAGTAAACGCAGAAATTTCTGATAGTGCACAACCTACTAGGAAGAAAAGACGAAGAAATAACGATAACTATAGTGCTGATAGACAAGAACAAATCTCCCAAGCACTTGCATATATGATTTCTGCGAATGGACTCCCAATTTCATTTGTTCAAAGCGATGGATTTAAACACTTTATGTCACTTGTGGAACCTGGGTATCAAATTCCCATAGCTTCAACAATATCATCCAGATTGCAATTGTTGTACGGTGAATTGCGTACAAAAATAATGAATTCTTTGAGCTCAGTGTCATTTGTAGCTTTGACAACGGATGGCTAGTCGTCAAGAGCCCAAGAATCATTTATATCAGTAACAATCCACTATATTAATGATAACTGGGAATTGAAAAATTATACTTTATGTGCGGAGTATATAGAGGAAAGGCACTCGTCTGAGAACTTAGCATTTATGTTAGAAATGGTAATTGCAGAGTGGGAATTAGATGGAAAAGTTCATGCAGTTGTGCATGATAATGCTGCGAATGTTGTATCCTCAGTTCTTTTAGTTGAAAACGTGGAGAATAGTATTTGTTGTGCTGCACATACAATACAAATTTGTGTGAAAACTGCTTTAAAATCGGTGAAGTTATATTCACTCATATTGAAGAAAGCTAGTACTATGGTTAGTCATTTTCATCATTCCAATGTTGCAGCTTCTGTTTTACGAAAGACACAACGGCAGTTTGAATTGAAAGAACTCAAACTAATTCAAAGCTGCGCCACTAGATGGAATTCGTCTTATTTGATGTGTGAAAGGCTTCTAGTAAATCGAGGTGCTATCATCGCAGTTTTAGCAGACAGAGAGGTAACTTCTGCTGCGTTAGCTTTGAAACTTGAAATAAACGAAGGGGAATGGACAGAAATGGAATCAATGATTAAGCTCTTAAAGCCTTTGCAAGTTGCAACAGTGGTATTATGCGAGGAAAATGTTACAATTTCTATACTCCGACCAATTATTTATGGGTTAATCAATAAACACATGCTAATAAAATCTGAAGACAATGAAAATGTAAGAAACTTCAATGAAGATATAAATCAAAATTTACAAAAGAGATTTAAAATGAAGAGGCAGGAATATGATGAAGTATTTATAGATCAAATATCTTGTTTTCTAGATCCAAGATACAAATATTTAGAGACAGAAACTGATGAAGTAAAAGAAAATGTAAGAAAACGTGTACAAAATTTATTACAGACAACGAGACTAGCTGAATCTAATAAAGTCGTAAGTGAGGAGATTAGTGCAATGGATTTTTTATTGGATGCAAAATCATATGGGGAAAACGAAAGTGAATTCGATATGTACTTACGTGAACCTCAATTAAACCATAATGTATCCAATCCCCTTATATGGTGGAAAAATAATGAGTTGAAATATCCAAATCTGGCATTTTTAGCTAAAAAATATTTATGTGCACCGGCAACATCAGTTACATCGGAACGTTGTTTTTCCACAGCAGGAAACATTGTAACATCTAAAAGAAGTTGTCTTTTGTCAGAAAACGTTAATTTACTGACGTTCTTAAAAAGGAATCAAAATGCCTTCAATCGTTGATTTATTATTTTATTGTTATTAATATTTATATTTATTTATTCATTAGTTTATGGGTCTAGGCCGACATCAATTTATTGTTAATTATTACATTGTTATAAAATATAAATTATCTAATTTTGAGTTATTAATAAGATGTTAATATTATAGTATAATATTTTTGTTATCTGCTAATTTTTTCTGGGATTTTTTTTAAGTGATTAATTAATAAATTTCCTTTTTTTCTTCATATTTTGTTGTTTTTATTGCATATTTTTAACGCATATTTAGCGATAGTTAAGGTCATAATATAGCGCATATTTATGCAATTTAAGTGCTATATAATCCCAACCCTGGTAATGAGTTTTCAAACCATAACGGGTACCAGATCCGTAACGGGTACCCAATCAATAACGGATACCCGAAATATTGTAAATCGGGTAATACCCGTAAAACAAGGGTACCCAGGTACCCGGGTAGTACTCGGGTACTCGGGTATCGAGAGCACTAATTTTTATCATTATAAACATTATAAAATATCTATATATATATTATAATTTCAACCTATTTAAATTAATATTCATTAAAATTAATTTATAAACTTACATAATAATTCATCAGCTTTTGAAATTATTTTATCATCTTTGTTTGTACTAGTTACTAAATTTAAACAATGTATACATACATTATAACAACATGTAAAATAATTATAATAAAAATAAATAGGAATAATCAATAAATAATAAATTACTAGTTGAATTAATTGAAGTAGTTGGTGGTTTTGGGAGATTTGGGCTAAACTCTTTTTCTATCATACGTGCACATTTTGGCATCATCCTCCTTTTTTTAGGAGATGGATATTTTGGGGATAAATTATTTTTGACATTGTCATTGTCATCTGACGAATCTTGTTCAGACCAAGCCTTGGACACCGCTTTTGATTGCAATGCTTTTTCCAAATAAAAATTAAGAGTAAAAATCATGAACACTCACTTATTTTATTCATAATAATTAATAATAATACTTACTAAATGGTCCAGCTACAATTGATATAGCATAGTTAGTACCATCCTCTTCATTAGGGATTATACTTTAGTTAATCATATTTTCTATTTGTGTTGCAGAAAAAAATACATTTTTTTTTATCTGTTTGGCAATATGAAATAAAAGTTCTTTATGAAAATAAAGAAACATGAAACAGAACATGTGTTCTTTAAAGCTCATGCAATGATCGGTATAATAAAGTTCCTCGTGTTCATATGTACTGGCAAAGAGGTATCCAATTTGATTTAATTGCACAAGCCATAACGAGAGATAGGTTTTTTTTTACTTTGTTCTTGTTTACATTTTGTGGATATCAACAATCGTCCACCACAGGCAGATCGCTTTTGGAAAATTAAACCAATTATTTACAGCGTACGTAATGCTTGTTTAAGTATACCGCGTAATATAAGTTGTTTTTCTATTGATGAGCAAATGATACCATTTTTGGGACGTATTCCCTATAGACAATACGTTAGAAATAAACCTAGACCAGTTGGTCTTAAAAACTTTGTTATCACAACTTCAAAGGGTTTAGTACTTGATTTTGAAATTTATCAAGGCGAAAATACACCATTAGATAGATCACTTGGATTAGGCCCAGCGGTGGTCTTAAGATTAGCAAAAACTATTCCAGAAAACTCTGTATTATTTTTTGACAGATATTTCACTACTGTTCCATTACTAGATCGTTTAAATGCAATAAAGGCGACAGGTATATGAATAATCGTTTAAAAAATGTACATTTCAGTGAAGATAAAAAGTTTAAGCAAGGGGAATGGGAAGAATTTACACGGTCTGATAACCAAATAGTTGCAATAAAGTTGAAAGATAGTAAGTGTGTCACTGTTTTATCAACAGCCACAGGTGTGGAACCACACACAATGGAGTAAGTCTGAAAAAAAATATATAGAAGTTCCTTGTCCATCAGTAATCAAGACTTATAACCAAAATATGGGTGGCGTAGACGTGTGCGACCAACAACTCGAGGCTTACCGCGTGTGAGTAAAAACAAAAAAAATGGACACTAAAAGTTGCCTTATACTTTATCGACCTGTCTATTGTTAATGCATGCATGGAGTATAGACAAGATGCTTTAAATATGGGAATTAAAAAAATTGTATTAAAGACTTAATGGAATTTAAAATGGAAATAGCACGTGATTGATTAGCAGCTTTTATTAAAAACAAACGACCTCTTAAGCGCCCCATACACGGTCAGTTTTGAATGACAATCAATGTGATTGACAGTCAAGTATGATCATTGACTGACGATTGATAACAACTATATACGGTCAATCAAAACTGACAGTCTTCAGTCATTCGCTTATTTTATTTTATAAGTCAACACAATTGTCAGTATTGAAAGTCTGGTGTATCGTGTAGTTGTTTTTCTTGAAAAAAATTCATTTTAAATTGAAAATTAAAATTTGCATGAATAAAAAATGAATGAAGAAGGTATTATTGGAATTTCTATTTACCTAGCGTGTGATAAAACGAAAAAAACGAAAAGAAAAAAAAGATTTTGGATGAAAGAATGGCCAAAAAAAGGAACACATTTTCCTATCATAATCTTCTAGACGAACTTCGACTATCTTCTCCATCTGACTATAGAAATTATCTTCGCATGGACAACACGACATTTTCGGAGTTATTAAATATGATTACACCAATGATAGAAAAACAGTATACTTGTATGAGAGAACCAATTTCTCCGGCCCAGCGTTTATCATGTACGCTACGATACCTGGCTACCGGCGTTAATTTTGAAGAACTTAAGTTCATTACCGCAATCGCTCCCCAAACAATTGGAAAAATTATCATAGAAACATGTGAGGCTATAATAACTGTACTAAAAAATAATATAAAGGTAAGTAAATTTATTTATTTTTAATTCATTAAAAAAATGTTTACAATTTGTTTAAATAGTTAAAAAATAATAAAAGTAATACATCTTAATTTGTATATTGAGTGTCGTTGAAAAGTTCACTGAAACTATTGTAAGCTGTCGTGTTTGAAACGTGTGGGGTCTCCCATGTATGACCAGACAGTGATGAATTTGAATTTGAAGATATATAAACAGGCGCAGGTTGAATAAATGTAGATGGTGTTGAAGAGCGTGAGCATACACAAGAATGGTTAATTTTTACTGAGTTTCTATGAAGAGTTTTTAAGCGACCTTCAAACAGGATATCGTTAATTGCTTTTTGAGCAAACAATTGTTGGTCTGGTTCAAGTTTTCCTAGTTCAATTGCCCACGATTTTGCTACAATGTCGTTATCGGATGTAGATTGTTGTAGGCGGCTGCATGCTAATTCTAGTAAATCATTCATTCTCTTTTCTTCAGAATTTTCCATTTTTTTCTTCTTTTTTGTGGTTCGTGTAAAGTTGTTTGAAGAGTTTCAAGGGAGCCTGTTTCGAACATATTATATTCCTATAAATAAAATAACATAAATAATTAATTGATACTTTTTATCGATTTCAGATACCTGCATCAGAAGAAGAATGGAAAATTATTTCTAATAACTTTGAATCAAAATGGAATTTTAATCATTGTTTGGGGGCGATCGATGGCAAACACATAGAGATAATAAGACCTCAAGAATCTGGTTCGTATTATTTCAATTACAAAAAAACGTTCAGTATTGTTTTAATGGCAATTGCAAATGCCAACTATGAATTCATTATGGTGGATATTGGTTCCAATGGACGAGTTTCAGACGCAGGTGTATTTTCAAATACTTTGTTTTACAAAAATTTTAAGGAAAATAAATTAAAGATTCCGGAACCAGATTACCTACCAGGAATAAGTGACAAATTTCCATATGTTTTTGTAGCGGATGATGCATTTCCGCTTTCAAATAATCTGATGAATCCCTATCCACATAGAAATTTAAGCAAAGAAAAACGTATTTTCAATTACAGATTGTCGAGGGCTCGTAGAATTATTGAAAATACTTTTGGAATTCTAGCATCACGATTTCGAATACTTTTAAAAACAATAAACTTATGTCCGGAAAAAACCACAATAATCGTTCGTGCCTGCTGCCATCTTCACAACTTTTTACGTCAACATAAAATGGAAACATTTTTACATGATAGTGTTGATTTTGAAAATATTTTAACAGGATACGTGGAACCAGGAAGTTGGAGAAATCAAGATGAGCAATTAGGTCAGCTACAGCCTTATCAAGGTAGAAATTCATCAGTAACAGCCAAAAAAATACGAGATAAATTTTGTGATTATTTCAACAACGCCGGGGCAGTCCATTGGCAAGACAATTTAATAGATATTAATATTTAATTATTTTTTTATTATTTTTCTTTATTTTGTTTATTAGTAATATACAAATTATAATATCATGTTATATTGTTTGGAATAAATAAAGAATAAAATACTTATAATATTATTAGTTATTACGTACTATATTTTCATTTGTAACAATTATTTATATGCCTACGATAACACTTGAATGGGTAATATTTATTTTTGTATTGTTATTTATATGATTAGCATGTGTATTTTAATAAGTCACGAACGTGTTTAAAAATAACTTAATTTAACAAATATTCTATAACAATAAATATCTATTTATGATAATATAATAATAATATTCCATTACATACCGAATTTTCCAATGTTACGTCTTGAGGATCATTACTTTCTTCATCCATTGTCGATGTTCCAGATATTTGCATTTCGTGATCCCGTAAAAACTCCAACTCGTCAAAATACCAAACCGATGGCAAGTATATATCGTCAGTACCTGCACCGGACTTTTGACTCGCCATAACTTTTTTCAACTCGCGACGATAATTTGATCTTAATGTGTTGATTTTTTTTTTGTAGTATTTATATCAGCCAATGGATCGATTTCTTTTAACTTATTAGTTAACTGTACATAACATTCTTGTTTCAAAATTCTATTTTTGTACAAATCACTTTTTATTTTCCACGTAGCAGGTAAACTACGGTATAAATGTATAAATTCGCGCCAAAATTCTTCATTATTTACCTTATTCGCCATTTATGGACGAATATATAAAATTACGAAACACAAATAAGAACACACGACTGACTCACACAATTCTACTTGGTCGACTGATAAATTTTACATTCATAGACATACACGGCCAATCATGAATGTCAATCATCTTGACTGATGATAAAAATTCAAACATGTTTGAATTTCATCAGTCATAAAATTTGACTGTCAGTCATTATCAGTCATACACATACATAGTCAGTCATGAATGTAAATCACATTGATTGTCATTCAAAATTGACCGTGTATGGGGGGGCTTTACGGTCGACTCTTCGTCGTCTAGTGAAGATAACCTTGAACCAGCCGAACCACAACAAAAAATTCCAAATTATAGAACTCGTTTTCCACCTGAGCATAAAACGAAGGACAAATATGAACACTGGCCAATTGTTGATGATTTGAAGACTGCGAGAAATTGTAGAAATAAAAAATGTAAAAGTCGTACTCGAATAAGATGTAGTTAGTGTAATATTTATTTGTGTTTAACTGCAAAGAACACATGTTTTAAAGATTTTCATTTATAAAAAAATACTGTATTATTTACTGCAATTATTTTTTTTATATTCTGTTGTTTTTCAAGTTAACTATAAAAGTGTATTAAAAAGTTCAATTTTTTTTTTTTTTTTTATTAAAATTGTTATTTGTTGATAATAATATGTAAAGTAAAAATATTACAGAACGTACCTACACAAATGTGTAGTTGTTTTTTTAGCAAAAATGATTGTTTTTTTTTTTTTTTTTTTAATATTTTTCCTATGCATTTCGATACCTAATGAGTCCATTCTGAAACATATAAAATATTTGAAGAAAAACAAAAAGTCCAGGATTTAAAGAGGTAATAATTTACCTACACAAAAATGTAGATTGGTTGACAATGGTTATGAAATTGAAATAATATTCAGTATGTAGTAACAAAGTTATTCACCTACACAAAAATGTAAGTCAGTGCTGAAAGGGATACAATAGACTTACCGTCTTCCTTCGGGATCGTTTTTCTTATACATTGATATTATATTATATCATTGAATTCACAATTTAACACCATCCATTATAGTGAGTATAGCAGAATAAAGCAGAGTGACACCTACCTGACCACCTTTTTTTTTTAATAATTAGAGTGGAGTAACCTATTATACAATTTAAAGGTAATATTATTATCTAGGTTCATAGGATTTTCATTATATTTTTATTTGTATTTTAATATCACACCAAAAACATTTCGTTAAAATTCCGGTTAAAAAAAAGCTAAGTTAAAATAATAAATTTAGAAATGATTAAATCTTTAAAAGATTTTCTTGATGTAATATGAAAACTAAGTAAAATTCCATTTTATAATATTACAAATACCTATGATGACAAATAAGATCAAATGTAATGTTAAATAGGTCAACTTAGTCAACAAATTGTTTAACTATTTGGCAGGACATAGAAGTATACTTAAATAAATACAAATAAGTAACCACTATAGTATTTTTCGTAATTAATTATGTTTACACAGTATGTTGACTGGTTACCGGTATTTTTCCCGAATCAAAATTCCCGAATGGACTTTTTCCCGAATGGTATTTTATCCGAAAATCCGAAAACCCGAAACCTTTTTTCCCGAACGCCTTTTTCCCGAATCGAAATTCCCGAATGAACTTTTTCCCGAATGGTGTTTTATAAAAATAATTTAAAAAAAAGTATAATAACATAATAAATGCTGTTGCGTTATCGTTAAATATTTTAAAATCGACAAATTATATGCATATAAAAATAAAAATTATTTAAAAAAAATTAAAAAGTATAATAACATAATAAATGCTGTTGCGTTATCGTTAAATATTTTAAAATCGACAAATTATAATGCATATAAAAAATAAAAATAATTTAAAAAAAAGTATAATAACATAATAAATGCTGTTGCGTTATCGTTAAATATTTTAAAATCGACAAATTATATGCATATAAAAATAAAAATTATTTAAAAAAAACTAAAAAGTATAATAACATAATAAATGCTGTTATCGTTAAAAACAAAATTACAAAACAATATTATGTACGATTGCCCTCAGAAATTGTAACGGCTGGTATGTATTAAATTCAGCAGTAATGGACATTATTCGCTTTTGAAAATCCCGCCATTTTCTTTTTGGTAGTGCTCTAACTTTTCGTCCTAAACTCAGCTCCGCGATCATTATCTCAGCATCAGCTTGTTCTTTTTGGATCTCACCGAGAGCGGAGTAAAGATCTGGATGATGTTTTCCAATAACAAGCTGGAAGCGATTGTGCCACCCCTCACTTACATTGTTGGTTTTGTGTGAACCAGTTAGAGCGGCTTGGTGCTGATTCCAAATTTCTGGCGGATAACGTGGAAGAATTCCTCGTCTTCGCCCTCTAGCTATTACTCCTACAACATAATTTTTTTCAAAATATTCCAAAATTGGTAATAAATCTTCAGGCGCGTCATTTTTCAAAAGCGAGAAAATGCGAGGTACTTCAGCCAAAGGTACGAATGCCAACGCTAGCATCATATGACTGTACATTTTTAATGAACGATCATCAGGGTCATTGTATGTGGCTTGAAGACCAACAGATTGAATTTGTCGATACATTGATTGACCGAAATGAAAAAAGCAACAACTGAGAGGACAATTTGGATAAACTTCTTGACAAGCGTTGATTATAGATTTTTCAAAGTCAGTCATGATCTTAGCCGGTTCACAAACAATCCTGTGTTCGTTAAATGAAGATTGTACTGCTCTTAGCACAGTGGCATACTGAACCGTTTCTTTTGACGACAACAGTGCATAGACAAATGGAATAGCAACTGTGTCATGAGCATCGTGTTGTTTGCATGTTCCCAAAATCGTGAAAACTTGTGTGAAAATAGTGGGACACACCTAAGAATTATGAAACAAAATCATATTGTTATATAATTACATTCAATGCCTACTTCAATAGATTAATAAGAGATATTAATAAGAGATAATTAAGAGATATTAAGAAATGAAGAATAGCCGCGTGACGTCATTGGGCCTTACTCGTCGGAATTGCCTATCTCATACGTGTAAAAGTTGCTCGCTTCACACAACGATTTACCCACCTAAAAATTTTATTTTTGAAATTTAATTTACGTAGCAATGTGTTATTTTATGTGTTAAAGACGATGCAAGTATCAG
Organism: Rhopalosiphum padi; assembly: GCF_020882245.1. Classification (NCBI taxonomy): domain Eukaryota; kingdom Metazoa; phylum Arthropoda; class Insecta; order Hemiptera; family Aphididae; genus Rhopalosiphum; species Rhopalosiphum padi. The sequence continues at coordinate 3,916,494 of NW_026869996.1, read as the reverse complement.
AATTTCAATAAAACGTTTAATTTTTCAAATATTAAAAATCTTAAGAGACATTTTTGTTAAACGCCGCGTCATGACACCCGGACACCGTTGTTCGCCGCGAAGCTCGCGACGTATACGACGTATACCGGCGCACCCGTACCAATACACCACTGATTAACACATCATAGACATATACCTAGGTAATAAACAGGGTTGCATTTGAAAAAAAAATTTATTATTATCGTTATTATCGTATTTATCGTTTTTCGTTATAATTACGTTTCAAATTTCAATCGTTTTATGTCGAGTATAACGTTATAATTATAACGTTATTATAACGTTTGCAAGCCCTGGACTAATAAATATAATAAAATCCATCAAACCTTAAAAGTCCCGTCTAAAAACCAGCAATCACTCCGGGCCAATAATTCTAAATTTCTCCGAGTCGAGAACACAACGACTCTACCTTCATTGACGGAATCATCATCAAGTGAATCGTAAATTAAAAAATGTTCACCCGTAAGCGTCTTTTGATACCGATCGGGAAGAGTACCAAAGTCATTAAGTGTTTTTGGATTGGGCGGCAAATTTTTCCTTAGGTATGTGTAAAATACATAAAAATTAAATTGGATTCGTGGAAATTTGAAAAAAAAATAAATACCTCCGGACTTTACGCATTGATTTTTTTAAATTATCACGGTTAGGTAGTTGACTGAGAACCCCGTCAGATAAGCCAGCCATCTCTGTACGTAATATTTGAGCAGGTGGTAGTTGTGGTTGGTCCTCAGCTTTCCGCTTCAAAGAATATTTGATGATCTCTGCTTCACACTCTTCTTGGTTGGGAACATGGGCGTGATCGTCCAACGTTGATTCTCGTACAAAATAATTTTTATTTTCAAAAATATTGAACGCAGTAATAACTCTTGCTTTGCACTCTTTTTTACGTAACTTTTGACATTCCCAGTATGTTTTAACGTTGACTGGTAATTTAGAACGCACATAAATAAAGCCTCCACAAATTAATTTTGTTTCACTCAAAATTTTAATTTCAGCCATGGTGATAGATTAAAATAAAATTAAAATGATTTTGCTAAGTATATAATCTTATATTATTTACAATAAAATGCACTGGAAAGTATAACGACGGTCGATAGCACTCGAATAACGCGGCTTTACGATTACAACGATTACGTTTTACTTGTATACCATAGATAAAAGATACAAACGATAATAATAATAATAATAATAACACAAATATCGGTGTAAAATATAAATCAGCGACGGTAAAGTGCAATAATGGCAAACATGCGATTCTACATGTGCCCGTTTATCGCACGGAGAAAAAAAAGATTAGAAAAGATTAGAATGTATAGCAACAGCTGTATTTTAGTTATAATGTATAGAAAATACATACCTAGTCATTACAGCTCACAGTTATAACAACATTTTTAAATTTTTAAAAATTTTTATTTCGGGAACAATAACCGTCGGGAAAAAGTCGTTCGGGAAAAAAGGTTTCGGGTTTTCGGATTTTCGGATAAAACGACATTCGGTAAAAAGTCCATTCGGGAATTTCGATTCGGGAAAAACGGCGGGTACCATGTTGACTAAGTATTTAACATCACAATTATTCTTCATAGGTAATCAATTTATAATTTTAAAATAATTATAATTCACTTTAAAATAAAAATTATAAAAAACTTATGAAGTTGCCTAGATTATAAACTTAACTTTAAATTGTATAAGAGGGCAATTCACTGTAATTTTTAATTCAACGGAGCAAAACGTGATCTGCTGAGCATAAAATATATCATGTTACGCACTTACTTCTAAGACGGAGACAACATTCTTAGTATATTTGTAATAAAACTATTTTTAAATAATTATTCCTACAAATTCCAGTAAAAGTTTTAAATAAGACAAAGTAAAAAAAAATATTTGGTATTAAAAAGTATTCAAAAATTGTTTTAATTATTTCTCTATTAAACTAAGTTCCTTATTTTGTCTCCATCTGCTATTTGGACTGTATTCCCTTGGATTCAGAAACGAGAGGGATAACCTCTATTTAAGGTACACAGGTAAGTAATTAAACCAAAATATTAATTCAAATATAACAGATTTATCTTGAATATAGGAAAAGACAAATCTTATTTTCATATGATAGAAATACTAAGGTCTTACTATTAAGAGTAAAACAAACTTTTTATTTACCAACAGTATTTAAATTTTGTTTTATATTTGTTGAGTAAATTATACTTTTTCTTTAATTTTTAATTTGTTTTTGTTATTATTATTTATTAACACCTATACTGAATTAATAAAATAAAATAATTTTCTTTTTAGCATTTTTCAGTATATTATATTAAAATATTAAATACAAATTATACATATGATTATTTATGATTACATTATATGGCTCTTATTTATAGGTACTTCATACATATAAAAAATGTGTGATACCTTTAATTAACATAAAATAACATTAAAGAACTGATTTTTATTTGACTATAAATTTAATGAAAAATACTACTTTTTCATATTACACATTGAATCCCACATTTTTTTCTTTTTTAACCTTTCTACAACAATTAAATTATATACATATTTAATTTTGTAGGTATATCAAAAAAATTAGTGTTAAAAACATTTTAACTATTTATATCATTAATTAATCAGAGTTTATTTAATATAAACAATTTAATATGTAAATCAAAACCTTGTATGTTCATGGTAAAAATATATTTTAATTGCCACTTATAACAAGTCCCATTTAAATTTAAAAGGAACAGGATAATTACGCTAAAAAAAAATTTAAGACCTACAAGTAACAATTCTTTATGTAATCTACAGAATATTTTACAAAAAAAATAAGTCACAACACCAAAAACAAAAATTATTTGTTGTAGAATAATTTAAAATCTTAAAACTGCACTCCTGTAAAATTTAGTGTTTGTGTTTGTATATTATTATGAATGTAATTTAAAATCTGTAGGGTTTTATCATACTATCATTTTAGAACACTATAAATATTTCAAGATAGGTTCGTAAAAAGAAAAGGTAAATACTTACTGACTACTGTATTGTTAAACATTTATAATAGAATTATTATACTCAAAACCTACTATATTTCTAAATGTACGTGGTGAATATATTCTATACATAAATATAAGATTTATGTATAAAAAATTATTATTATTATTATATAAACAAGAACACGAAAACTCAAACCCAATTTGCGGTTTCGATTTTGGTTTTAAAAACCAGGTTTTAATATAAGTCTAGGTTTAAGTTTTGGTTTAATAACCAGGTTATGAGTAACTAAGATACTGGTTAACTATTCATATACAGGTTTTTATTAAAAAAAAAAAAAAACAATAATTTTATTACAATGCCTTTGAATTATGGATTCATAGATATCCTTAGAAAATTCCGAATCAAGGGGGGGACACACGGGAAAATTGGTTTTTCGATTACAACTCAGGAGGGGGTCGCATACAAACTCCAAAAATGGTCATACAAATTCATACAAATTGAGTTACTTAATATTGCAGTATAATATATATGAATACTTAATTATTTACACTATTGGGGGCTGGAGACATGTGTCGTAAGCCCCCCTTCAGTATTTCCGGTATTGCTCGAATACTGATGTACAAATTCTAAAAACCATCAAACAAATGACATACAAAATATCTAAATAGAAATTTATGCGAATTTCTTTGGTGGGGGGTTGGAGACACGTACGTGATATTTTGTACAATTGAAATAATTTTGTTTTGAATAAAAAAAAAAGTTAATAAATACAGAAAACAACTCCGTTTTCAATTTTGTTACAACCTATTGTTACCAATTGGTGTTTGATAGCATCCCGTTGCAAAAAAGTTTAATGCTAAAAACACCTGTAAAAATATTATGTATAAATAAAAAAAATTTAAAAATTGATGCTTCTTCTTAAAAGCCTATGGCTCTACTAGAGGAGACAGTTCCATAAGGTCATAATATGGTTAGATAGATACAAATTTTAACTACATTAGAATTTGATTTGACAGATCTATTTAATTTAATTAATTAAAATAAATTATTAATATAATTTTTACAAATAAAGACATTTTCAAAGTTATTTATATTTCATACCTATTTAATTCTTTATATAATTTAGAGATTTGATACAATATATGATACATATTAAAAATTAATCTGAGCAGTGAACTTTGTGTTTTTCAAGGTTGTAGAAATAGGTTTGGTACGTACCATTCCAAATTGAAATACCATAAGAATTTAATTTTTAATTTTAATTTTTCTTGTGTACATTGATTGAGAAGGCCATTAATATAAATATTGTTCATAATATAGATATTAGGTTCGTTTTTAATTTAGGTTAGGTTTATAACAGTAAGTTTTTTTGCATTTAATTAATACATTTATTAATAAATAATTACCTTTTCGGAGAGTTGTATAGATGAAGATCTTCTTTCTGGTTCAATGTAAGGTGTAAATGTGCAATTAAAGTTATTAGCTGCCGAACTAAATCTTTTGTTAATCTATAATTTTTTTTAAATAAACGATCACATTGTGTAAATGGGTCATACTTAACTGAAATCCCATGCCTTGGGTTATAAGCCGGTATATCATAAATCATATTCATAACATATAAAGCTGCAAGATCGTTGAAATTATCCATTATTAAAATTAATTTCAACAAAATATGGAACAAATGCATTTTACCACGCCCCTCACGAATTTCGAATTTTTTTTTTTTAAAAGACGTGTTTTTCAACGCTGATTTCAAAACTGTTTGAATTTTGTGCGGAAACCATTATTTTGGAAGTTATAACTTTCCAAAGTTTGCGATTTTCCGTTTATACGCATGCGCGCAACACCACTACATTACTGCGGCACGGAGCGTGTATAACCTATTTAAATTCTTTTTACGGGGACAATAATTTTAAAATTCAAATTCAATTTTTTTATTTTATTGTTTATTGCACTTATATACATTATGAAAAACCTAACAATCATTACAATTAACATATTATATAATATAGTAATAAACAATATTATCATCAGTTTCTTCATTATCATCTGTATCGCTGTTATCGTCACTTGAGTTTTGCTCAACATTAATTGGGACATTCGCGTTGTATAAATGTCCAGCCAATTTAAAAAACTCAATTAACGCGTCATTTTTATTTTTAATTTGTTTTAAAAACATTTGTTTGGCGAGATATCCTCCTATAAAATCTTTCTTCCTATGGTATTGAGGTAGTGAAAATTTGGCATGTCTCCATAAGCCTTCAATTGTATTTGTATGCTGATAAGTAGAGCGTGGATTTCTATGCAATTGCATATTTTTTTCCTTTTAATATTTTGGATTTTTGTCAGTTATCTCCACAAATCATCATAATTTGAAGCTAATGGTGAAATTTTGTTTGCATATTTCTGTATATTTAAAGGTTATTGCATATTTTGGCAAAATTCAAAATTGATTGCATATTGAAGCGAAAATTTAAAAAAAATGTATAAAATAATATTTTTTCAAATAGAAAAATTAAAACTAAATTTCATAATAATTTATATATATATATATAGTTATAAGATAAATAATCGTTTACGACTTAAACTTCAAATATGCCACAATAACTTCGGTTGACATCGAACGTTCGTTCTCAGTCTTTAAAAATATGTTAATCGATAAACGACACAGCTTCGCAGAAGAAAAACTTGAAGTGCATATGATTATTCATCTTAATAATAAATACAATTTTAAAAATAAATTAAGTTAGAAAATTCCCTACATTTTTTTTTCTTAAGTATTTAAGTAATTAATTATTATAAGTTTTATTGTAAATTTTAAATAAATAAAAAAATTTTGCATATCTTTTACATATTTTCATAGTTTTTACTGCATATTATAATATGGCATATTTCGATACTTTTAAGTGCATAAAAATCCGCGCTCTGCTGATGAGTTTCGGGATCTTTAAAATTAATACTATGATTAACCTTAAAATGCACATATCCCTCTTCATTCAAACAGTCGTATGCCTAATATATTTAAGTATTCAAAAATATAGATTACCTATCTATTCAATTTTAAATATAAATTTTAAATAATTACCTTCCAACAGTCAGAAATGATCGTTGTCCCTGGTAAAATTCACTCTTTTATAATGTTGAGTAATGTCGTTTTGTCTCTTTTCTCCACTGGCCACTGGGACAAGAAAACATTTATTGGTCCCTCGCTCGACACCTCCAAATACCCACTGACCTTCAACTGCGTGCCCCCTATGGTATTTCCGCTTTCCAAGTTTACTTTCGTCTATTTCCACTTCAACACCCACTCCACCGATTTTAACTTAATGAGCAACTAGTCCATCATACATAACTTCTTGACAGAAATTTGACCAATCAACAATAGTATGACGGCTAATTTCTAACTCACTCATAATGAATGACGTGGTATGTTGGAGGCTCAAATAGGACAACTCAACTATCTTAAATATTGAAAGGTGTGACTTTTCGAAAAATGTATTTATCCTCATTGACACCTGATAGCTACACTTAGTAACTTTTTGATTCCTAACCGAACATTGCTCACGGCACCTGGGTTAAAAAAGGATCGATTTACAACGTACTTACTAGATAGCCAGAGGTACTTACCTCCAAACAAAGCCATCGATAGTATCATTCCGTGACACTACTTTTAAATTATGACCACGAGGGCATTTGTATTCTCCACTTTTTGAAATTAAATTCCACTCTTGGTGTAGAATAATAATTTCCTCATTAATTTTGCCGGAGGTTTCGCAATTAAATATTTTAAAAAATTTTAAAAGATTTAAATTTGACATTATAACAGTAAACTGTTTAAATATATTAAAATAAGAATTGCTTAAAAATGACCTACTCGCTATTGCACTTTCGGGCAAACTGATTTTATCGTATTTATCGTACTAAGTACCTTATAATTATTTAAAAAATTAAATATTATATAATATAACTGCTATAAATTATAATTAGGATATTTAAAAAACAAACAAAATTGCACATTTTAATTAGTCTTCGTTCTATATTTATATCAATATTGCTATCTTATAACTATCTCATTATTACTAAATTGTATATTATTACTAATATTGTTATATTCAATTATCTTAAATCTTAATGATAATTATATCAGGTAGATAGGCTAATGCAACGCACCAGGGCACCAGGCTTGATGGCCAGTTAAAGTATAATAAGTGTATAGTGGCTCGGAGCCAAAAAAAATGTGTTTTGATTAAAACAGAGATTGAAATAGTTATTTTACCTACTACCACATAATATAACACGAAAAAATTTCTGGGGGGTTTGAACCCCCAAAACCCTCCCCCAGATACGGCCTTGGTGGCTTCCTTCGCCTGTGTGGGCATTATAGTATGGGCAGTGATAACACAGTTTGCGGCACTCGTCGCTGCGCTCCGCAAATCGAAAATATCCCTCGACTTGCTATGCAACACCACCTTAAGTAGGTCTCAGGGTAATTACTAGTCGGGTAACGAGCACCGGTCGCCTGGCTTGATGGCCAGTTGAAGTATAATAAGTGTATAGTGGCTCCGTTCGCCAAAATCAAGTACCTCTGCGCTACATTAAAGTAGTGTTGCGCGCATGCGTATAAACGTAAAATCGCAAACTTTGGAAGGCTATAACTTCTAAAATAATGGTTTCCGCACAAAAATTTAAACAGTTTCGAAATCAGAGTTGAAAAACACGTCTTTTAAAAAAAAAAATTTCGAAATTCGTGAGGGGCGTGGTTTTTAGCCCAAAATATATAGTTACTAATAAACAATTTGTTGAAAATAAACGATGATAATAATAAAAGTCGAGTGATAAAAAAAAAGTGGCATACATACCCCCACGACATTTTTTCACATAACTTTTTCGTATACACATTGGAGAATAGACAAAAACATATTTCATGTGACAAACGCAATTTTTTGTGTACGACATTGCTATAACGAGATTCAAGAATCGACCCCTTGGACGTCGTTTTATTTGATTAACTGCTACATTTCCTTCGATCTTTGATGATTAAGAATCATGACTATGTTCGTTTATTGATTTTATTATCTCAATATCATCTACTGTTGTGTGTACCCGAGCTTTACACTCAGTTTTATTCCGGCTACGCCAAAAACGACGTTTTTCATCACTACTTAAAAATAAATAAATAAAACCATTATTCACTAAAACATCTCATTCCTTCGTGGATTCAATTAATTTTGACATTTTAAATAAATATTAATTAATAAAAAACTCACTATTTGTATAAAATATTTTTGGCATTTTTTCTGTATCTAACGAGCGATATTCAAGGACAAAAAATGATAATCTTATCGCATGGCAGAAAAGAATCGATGAAGGTACACTATTATTAAACATACGTATCACCATTGATTATAAATACTATTTTAAATATTAAAAATCTAAGTAAAAGTACTAGTTAAAGTTAACTGACAGTCCTAAGTTTCTAAAAATGGGAAGGAAAACATGTATATAAAGTCTATATTACGAATTTCATAAATATCTCGGCCCAAATGATATGTATCAATTCGTCCGAACGACGAATGTTGTTGTATGTTATTTTGGTTATGTCGCCCAAATGAAAGCCGCCCGTTCCGAGACCTTGTTTTAATATAGTATTAATTGTCTCTTCTAAATTAGAAAATGTCTCAAAATAATCCTTAAAAAATTATGTAGCATAAAATTATTTTTTATTTACGATTTATTTTTATTAATATTATAATTTTGTAACTGACATATTATAAAATATAATTTAATAATATATTTTTATAGATTCTAAATCGTTGTTTTCAATGTCACCTGAAGTGTTAAAAGTGAAAACTCCCGAAATTAAGTACCCATCTGTAATGTCGAATAGTTTTAACTTAAATGATGCAGGAACGTCGATGTTTAGTCCATCTCTTTCTATTACACCAAATACACGAAAATATATTTCTGATTTAACTGAATTACCATCAAGTTCCGAAAAAAATAATGTAAAATTTTTAAATACTACTTCTACGCCAAATCTACAATTAAAAAATGAACAGTTAAAAAACCGATGCATACGATTACAAAAGCTACTGAACAAAAAAAGGGCAACAATAAGTTTTTTGAAACAAAATTTTAAACCATATAAAAAAAAACAAAAACTTAATATAAAAGAATTTTTACATTTAGTAGAATTTCCATCAATAAGTTCAAAAAGTTTAGTGACAATGCAAATAAACCACAAATCACGTAAGCAATGGACTAGTGAAGAAAAAAAGTTATCTTTATCTCTTTATTATAAATCGCCATCGACATATAAATATATGCGTAAAAATAAAATTATTTCACATGCATTTTTTTTTACTTGAACGTCTTGAACGAACAATAAAATTAGAACACAGTGAAATAGAGAAGATAGTACCTAAGTAGTAAGTTTTATGCCTTAACTTGTAAGTTATATAGTAGTATAGACAGTATAGTTCCTTATTATCCACTATGAACAAAAAAATAGTTGATGAAGAAATTATTCATTTACTTGAAATACCTTCCGGGTCGGAAGAGTGTTTAGATATTGAGAGTGACGTTGAAAATGATAAGGTTGATTTATGGAATGAGTATGCAAATTTATTAGACGAACCAAATCTTGAGGAATTTGAAAAACTTTCAACTGAACAATTTAATACTGAGACAATTTTAGATGATAAAGTTGAACTTCCAATTTTCGAGCCTCAAACTTCAGCTATTGAAACTAATAACACTGATTTATTTTTGCCCTCAACATCTGATATTCCACAAACAACATGTACATTACCAAAACGTTCCATAAAAAAATGTCATCGATCCAAACGTAATAATCCTGTACCACCTATTATTCAAAATCATATTCCGATTGAAATAAAAGATATAACATGGTCAAAAAATAATTTTTCTCCTGTAGACACTAATTTTCTCGGAAACTCAACTTTAGCAGAAGATTTTATGCAATTAGAGACACCTTATCAAATTTTTGAATATCTTTTTACTGTAGACTTGATGCAACATATTTGTGATGAAACTTATAAATATGGTTTACAAAACAGTTTATCTAATCCATTAAAATTGTCTACAGATGATTTACAAAAATATATTGGGGTACTTGTTCTAATGAGTATAGTAAATATTTCAAACGTAAGAAAATATTGGTCACCATACTTAGGCAATCAAGTTATTAAAGACACAATGACCCTTAATATTTTTGAAAAAATTAGAAGTAATTTACATTTTAATGATAATACACTTGAGACACATGGACCAAACCGTGATAAAACTCATAAAATAAGACCAATTATAGAAACATTAAAAAACAGTTTTAGTCGTGTTCCGTTAGAAGAACATTTAGCTGTTGACGAGCAAATGTGTAGCACCAAAGCTAGAAGCTCGGTCAAAGTTTATAATGCCCTTTAAATGATAGATAATTTCTTCATATACTATCACTTCGTCTTTGAGTGTACTAATTTTGATCAAATTTAAATCACTCCCGGAATCGACTAGGAATTTTACGTTCGGATTGATGGTCTGAATTGTTCTGCATTTTAAGTGATAATCTGTCAATTTAGAAATTATTGGGTATGCTCTGCAAAAGATATCACGGCGCTTTTGATGTTCCCTACCGGGCGTCCGCCGGAAGGGCCCGGTTGTTGGGAGTTATCCGCCTGTTTTTGTCGGTATCATTTCTTTTTGATTGTACGTACTTCAATTTTCGGCACACCTCTTTCGTATGCCCAGGCTACTTACAATACTGGCAGGTCACCGTGCTAACTGTTGCGACTGGTCCTGAAGTAGTATTCTGTTAGGTTTTCTTATTGTCTGCTTTTGAATATCGGCAATCTCGTGCCCAATACCCAGCTTTTTTGCAAACATTACATACTCCTGGCTGGGTTTTTGAGATCGCTGCTGGCTTATATAATTTTTTGGATTCCTCTGATGATTACTATCTTACTATCTCTACTATCTTACTTATCCTTACTATCTCTTCTTCCCGAGCCGCTTGAATAGCGTTAAAAAGAGAATCTGGATGTCTGGCTTTTATATAAATTTTTAAATCTCCTAAACCTTCAATAAATACCTGTAGGGCTTGTCCAATCCCATTGTTTCTTGTTCAATAATTGTATTTTGAAGAGCCTCTACTTCCTTGGAATAAGTTA
>NW_026869996.1:3846972-3904799 GCF_020882245.1 Rhopalosiphum padi | reverse complement strand
TCATATAAAAATTGTATTTAAGTATATTTAATAAAACCATGCAGATTTTAAGTGAAAATTTCATTTATTTAACTAAAGTGGGAAGATGGTGAATTTTTAAATCTGAGCGGAAATTGAAATATTTTACCCCTAGAACGTTAAATTACGTTTTCTGGTGCACCTATGGGGTTATTAACTTAAATCTAATATTTAAAAATTGTAATTTAATATATTTAAAAAAACTCTTTAGTTTTAAAGTGAAAATTTTTTTTATTTAATTGTATTGGGAAAAGGGTCAATTATTAAATCTGAGCGGAAATTGATATATTTTACCCCTAGAACGTTAAATTACGTTTTCTGGTGTACCTATGGGGTTATTAACTTAAATCTAACATATAAAAATTGTAATTAAGTATATTAAATAAAACTATGCAGATTTTAAGAGAAAATGTAATTTATTTAATTGTAGTGGGAAAAGGGTCAATTATTAAATCTGAGCGGAAATTGAAATATTTTACCCCTAGAACGTTAAATTACGTTTTCTGGTGCACCTATGGGGTTATTAACTTAAATCTAATATTTAAAAATTTTAATTATATATATTTAAAAAAACTCTTTAGTTTTAAAGTGAAAATTTTTTTTATTTAATTGTAGTGGGAAAAGGGTCAATTATTAAATCTGAGCGGAAATTGAAATATTTTACCCCTATAACGTTAAATTACGTTTTCTGGTGTACCTATGGGGTTATTAACTTAAATCTAACATATAAAAATTGTATTTAAGTATATTTAATATAACCATGCAGATATTAAGTGAAAATTTCATTTATTTAACTAAAGTGGGAAGATGGTGAATTTTTAAATCTGAGCGGAAATTGAAATATTTTACCCCTAGAACGTTAAATTACGTTTTCTGGTGTACCTATGGGGTTATTAACTTAAATCTAACATATAACAATTGTATTTAAGTATATTTAATATAACCATGCAGATTTTAAGTGAAAATTTCATTTATTTAACTAAAGTGGGAAGATGGTGAATTTTTAAATCTGAGCGGAAATTGAAATATTTTACCCCTAGAACGTTAAATTACGTTTTCTGGTGCACCTATGGGGTTATTAACTTAAATCGAATATTTAAAAATTGTAATTTAATATATTTAAAAAAACTCTTTAGTTTTAAAGTGAAAATTTCATTTATTTAACTAAAGTGGGAAGATGGTGAATTTTTAAATCTGAGCGGAAATTGAAATATTTTACCCCTAGAACGTTAAATTACGTTTTCTGGTGCACCTATGGGGTTATTAACTTAAATCTAATATTTAAAAATTGTAATTTAATATATTTAAAAAAACTCTTTAGTTTTAAAGTGAAAATTTTTTTTATTTTATTGTATTGGGAAAAGGGTCAATTATTAAATCTGAGCGGAAATTGATATATTTTACCCCTAGAACGTTAAATTACGTTTTCTGGTGTACCTATGGGGTTATTAACTTAAATCTAACATATAAAAATTGTAATTAAGTATATTAAATAAAACTATGCAGATTTTAAGAGAAAATGTAATTTATTTAATTGTAGTGGGAAAAGGGTCAATTATTAAATCTGAGCGGAAATTGAAATATTTTACCCCTAGAACGTTAAATTACGTTTTCTGGTGCACCTATGGGGTTATTAACTTAAATCTAATATTTAAAAATTTTAATTATATATATTTAAAAAAACTCTTTAGTTTTAAAGTGAAAATTTTTTTTATTTAATTGTAGTGGGAAAAGGGTCAATTATTAAATCTGAGCGGAAATTGAAATATTTTACCCCTATAACGTTAAATTACGTTTTCTGGTGTACCTATGGGGTTATTAACTTAAATCTAACATATAAAAATTGTATTTAAGTATATTTAATATAACCATGCAGATATTAAGTGAAAATTTCATTTATTTAACTAAAGTGGGAAGATGGTGAATTTTTAAATCTGAGCGGAAATTGAAATATTTTACCCCTAGAACGTTAAATTACGTTTTCTGGTGTACCTATGGGGTTATTAACTTAAATCTAACATATAACAATTGTATTTAAGTATATTTAATATAACCATGCAGATTTTAAGTGAAAATTTCATTTATTTAACTAAAGTGGGAAGATGGTGAATTTTTAAATCTGAGCGGAAATTGAAATATTTTACCCCTAGAACGTTAAATTACGTTTTCTGGTGCACCTATGGGGTTATTAACTTAAATCGAATATTTAAAAATTGTAATTTAATATATTTAAAAAAACTCTTTAGTTTTAAAGTGAAAATTTCATTTATTTAACTAAAGTGGGAAGATGGTGAATTTTTAAATCTGAGCGGAAATTGAAATATTTTACCCCTAGAACGTTAAATTACGTTTTCTGGTGCACCTATGGGGTTATTAACTTAAATCTAATATTTAAAAATTGTAATTTAATATATTTAAAAAAACTCTTTAGTTTTAAAGTGAAAATTTTTTTTATTTTATTGTATTGGGAAAAGGGTCAATTATTAAATCTGAGCGGAAATTGATATATTTTACCCCTAGAACGTTAAATTACGTTTTCTGGTGTACCTATGGAGTTATTAACTTAAATCTAACATATAAAAATTGTAATTAAGTATATTAAATAAAACTATGCAGATTTTAAGTGAAAATTTTATTTATTTAATTGTCGTGGGAAAAGGGTCAATTATTAAATCTGAGCGGAAATTGAAATATTTTACCCCTAGAACGTTAAATTACGTTTTCTGGTGTACCTATGATGTTATTAACTTAAATCTAACATATAAAAATTGTATTTAAGTATATTTAATAAAACCATGCAGATTTTAAGTGAAAATTTCATTTATTTAACTAAAGTGGGAAGATGGTGAATTTTTAAATCTGAGCGGAAATTGAAATATTTTACCCCTAGAACGTTAAATTACGTTTTCTGGTGCACCTATGGGGTAATTAACTTAAATCTAATATTTAAAAATTGTAATTTAATATATTTAAAAAAACTCTTTAGTTTTAAAGTGAAAATTTTTTTTATTTAATTGTATTGGGAAAAGGGTCAATTATTAAATTTGAGCGGAAATTGATATATTTTACCCCTAGAACGTTAAATTACGTTTTCTGGTGTACCTATGGGGTTATTAACTTAAATCTAACATATAAAAATTGTATTTAAGTATATTTAATAAAACCATGCAGATTTTAAGTGAAAATTTCATTTATTTAACTAAAGTGGGAAGATGGTGAATTTTTAAATCTGAGCGGAAATTGAAATATTTTACCCCTAGAACGTTAAATTACGTTTTCTGGTGCACCTATGGGGTTATTAACTTAAATCTAACATATAAAAATTGTAATTAAGTATATTAAATAAAACTATGCAGATTTTAAGAGAAAATTTAATTTATTTAATTGTAGTGGGAAAAGGGTCAATTATTAAATCTGAGCGGAAATTGAAATATTTTACCCCTAGAACGTTAAATTACGTTTTCTGGTGCACCTATGGGGTTATTAACTTAAATCTAATATTTAAAAATTGTAATTTAATATATTTAAAAAAACTATTTAGTTTTAAAGTGAAAATTTTTTTTATTTAATTGTAGTGGGAAAAGGGTCAATTATTAAATCTGAGCGGAAATTGAAATATTTTACCCCTATAACGTTAAATTACGTTTTCTGGTGTACCTATGGGGTTATTAACTTAAATCTAACATATAAAAATTGTATTTAAGTATATTTAATATAACCATGCAGATATTAAGTGAAAATTTCATTTATTTAACTAAAGTGGGAAGATGGTGAATTTTTAAATCTGAGCGGAAATTGAAATATTTTACCCCTAGAACGTTAAATTACGTTTTCTGGTGCACCTATGGGGTTATTAACTTAAATCTAATATTTAAAAATTGTAATTTAATATATTTAAAAAAACTCTTTAGTTTTAAAGTGAAAATTTTTTTTATTTAATTGTATTGGGAAAAGGGTCAATTATTAAATCTGAGCGGAAATTGATATATTTTACCCCTAGAACGTTAAATTACGTTTTCTGGTGTACCTATGGAGTTATTAACTTAAATCTAACATATAAAAATTGTAATTAAGTATATTAAATAAAACTATGCAGATTTTAAGTGAAAATTTTATTTATTTAATTGTCGTGGGAAAAGGGTCAATTATTAAATCTGAGCGGAAATTGAAATATTTTACCCCTAGAACGTTAAATTACGTTTTCTGGTGTACCTATGATGTTATTAACTTAAATCTAACATATAAAAATTGTATTTAAGTATATTTAATAAAACCATGCAGATTTTAAGTGAAAATTTCATTTATTTAACTAAAGTGGGAAGATGGTGAATTTTTAAATCTGAGCGGAAATTGAAATATTTTACCCCTAGAACGTTAAATTACGTTTTCTGGTGTACCTATGGGGTTATTAACTTAAATCTAACATATAAAAATTGTATTTAAGTATATTTAATATAACCATGCAGATATTAAGTGAAAATTTCATTTATTTAACTAAAGTGGGAAGATGGTGAATTTTTAAATCTGAGCGGAAATTGAAATATTTTACCCCTAGAACGTTAAATTACGTTTTCTGGTGCACCTATGGGGTTATTAACTTAAATCTAATATTTAAAAATTGTAATTTAATATATTTAAAAAAACTCTTTAGTTTTAAAGTGAAAATTTTTTATCTGAGCGGAAATTGATATATTTTACCCCTAGAACGTTAAATTACGTTTTCTGGTGTACCTATGGAGTTATTAACTTAAATCTAACATATAAAAATTGTATTTAAGTATATTTAATAAAACCATGCAGATTTTAAGTGAAAATTTCATTTATTTAACTAAAGTGGGAAGATGGTGAATTTTTAAATCTGAGCGGAAATTGAAATATTTTACCCCTAGAACGTTAAATTACGTTTTCTGGTGTACCTATGGGGTTATTAACTTAAATCTAACATATAAAAATTGTATTTAAGTATATTTAATATAACCATGCAGATATTAAGTGAAAATTTCATTTATTTAACTAAAGTGGGAAGATGGTGAATTTTTAAATCTGAGCGGAAATTGAAATATTTTACCCCTAGAACGTTAAATTACGTTTTCTGGTGCACCTATGGGGTTATTAACTTAAATCTAATATTTAAAAATTGTAATTTAATATATTTAAAAAAACTCTTTAGTTTTAAAGTGAAAATTTTTTTTATTTAATTGTATTGGGAAAAGGGTCAATTATTAAATCTGAGCGGAAATTGATATATTTTACCCCTAGAACGTTAAATTACGTTTTCTGGTGTACCTATGGAGTTATTAACTTAAATCTAACATATAAAAATTGTAATTAAGTATATTAAATAAAACTATGCAGATTTTAAGTGAAAATTTTATTTATTTAATTGTCGTGGGAAAAGGGTCAATTATTAAATCTGAGCGGAAATTGAAAAATTTTACCCCTAGAACGTTAAATTACGTTTTCTGGTGTACCTATGATGTTATTAACTTAAATCTAACATATAAAAATTGTATTTAAGTATATTTAATAAAACCATGCAGATTTTAAGTGAAAATTTCATTTATTTAACTAAAGTGGGAAGATGGTGAATTTTTAAATCTGAGCGGAAATTGAAATATTTTACCCCTAGAACGTTAAATTACGTTTTCTGGTGCACCTATGGGGTTATTAACTTAAATCTAATATTTAAAAATTGTAATTTAATATATTTAAAAAAACTCTTTAGTTTTAAAGTGAAAATTTTTTTTATTTAATTGTATTGGGAAAAGGGTCAATTATTAAATCTGAGCGGAAATTGATATATTTTACCCCTAGAACGTTAAATTACGTTTTCTGGTGTACCTATGGGGTTATTAACTTAAATCTAACATATAAAAATTGTAATTAAGTATATTTAATAAAACCATGCAGATTTTAAGTGAAAATTTCATTTATTTAACTAAAGTGGGAAGATGGTGAATTTTTAAATCTGAGCGGAAATTGAAATATTTTACCCCTAGAACGTTAAATTACGTTTTCTGGTGCACCTATGGGGTTATTAACTTAAATCTAATATTTAAAAATTGTAATTTAATATATTTAAAAAAACTCTTTAGTTTTAAAGTGAAAATTTTTTATCTGAGCGGAAATTGATATATTTTACCCCTAGAACGTTAAATTACGTTTTCTGGTGTACCTATGGAGTTATTAACTTAAATCTAACATATAAAAATTGTAATTAAGTATATTAAATAAAACTATGCAGATTTTAAGTGAAAATTTTATTTATTTAATTGTCGTGGGAAAAGGGTCAATTATTAAATCTGAGCGGAAATTGAAATATTTTACCCCTAGAACGTTAAATTACGTTTTCTGGTGTACCTATGATGTTATTAACTTAAATCTAACATATAAAAATTGTATTTAAGTATATTTAATAAAACCATGCAGATTTTAAGTGAAAATTTCATTTATTTAACTAAAGTGGGAAGATGGTGAATTTTTAAATCTGAGCGGAAATTGAAATATTTTACCCCTAGAACGTTAAATTACGTTTTCTGGTGCACCTATGGGGTTATTAACTTAAATCTAATATTTAAAAATTGTAATTTAATATATTTAAAAAAACTCTTTAGTTTTAAAGTGAAAATTTTTTTTATTTAATTGTATTGGGAAAAGGGTCAATTATTAAATCTGAGCGGAAATTGATATATTTTACCCCTAGAACGTTAAATTACGTTTTCTGGTGTACCTATGGGGTTATTAACTTAAATCTAACATATAAAAATTGTAATTAAGTATATTAAATAAAACTATGCAGATTTTAAGAGAAAATGTAATTTATTTAATTGTAGTGGGAAAAGGGTCAATTATTAAATCTGAGCGGAAATTGAAATATTTTACCCCTAGAACGTTAAATTACGTTTTCTGGTGCACCTATGGGGTTATTAACTTAAATCTAATATTTAAAAATTTTAATTATATATATTTAAAAAAACTCTTTAGTTTTAAAGTGAAAATTTTTTTTATTTAATTGTAGTGGGAAAAGGGTCAATTATTAAATCTGAGCGGAAATTGAAATATTTTACCCCTATAACGTTAAATTACGTTTTCTGGTGTACCTATGGGGTTATTAACTTAAATCTAACATATAAAAATTGTATTTAAGTATATTTAATATAACCATGCAGATATTAAGTGAAAATTTCATTTATTTAACTAAAGTGGGAAGATGGTGAATTTTTAAATCTGAGCGGAAATTGAAATATTTTACCCCTAGAACGTTAAATTACGTTTTCTGGTGTACCTATGGGGTTATTAACTTAAATCTAACATATAACAATTGTATTTAAGTATATTTAATATAACCATGCAGATTTTAAGTGAAAATTTCATTTATTTAACTAAAGTGGGAAGATGGTGAATTTTTAAATCTGAGCGGAAATTGAAATATTTTACCCCTAGAACGTTAAATTACGTTTTCTGGTGCACCTATGGGGTTATTAACTTAAATCGAATATTTAAAAATTGTAATTTAATATATTTAAAAAAACTCTTTAGTTTTAAAGTGAAAATTTCATTTATTTAACTAAAGTGGGAAGATGGTGAATTTTTAAATCTGAGCGGAAATTGAAATATTTTACCCCTAGAACGTTAAATTACGTTTTCTGGTGCACCTATGGGGTTATTAACTTAAATCTAATATTTAAAAATTGTAATTTAATATATTTAAAAAAACTCTTTAGTTTTAAAGTGAAAATTTTTTTTATTTTATTGTATTGGGAAAAGGGTCAATTATTAAATCTGAGCGGAAATTGATATATTTTACCCCTAGAACGTTAAATTACGTTTTCTGGTGTACCTATGGGGTTATTAACTTAAATCTAACATATAAAAATTGTAATTAAGTATATTAAATAAAACTATGCAGATTTTAAGAGAAAATGTAATTTATTTAATTGTAGTGGGAAAAGGGTCAATTATTAAATCTGAGCGGAAATTGAAATATTTTACCCCTAGAACGTTAAATTACGTTTTCTGGTGCACCTATGGGGTTATTAACTTAAATCTAATATTTAAAAATTTTAATTATATATATTTAAAAAAACTCTTTAGTTTTAAAGTGAAAATTTTTTTTATTTAATTGTAGTGGGAAAAGGGTCAATTATTAAATCTGAGCGGAAATTGAAATATTTTACCCCTATAACGTTAAATTACGTTTTCTGGTGTACCTATGGGGTTATTAACTTAAATCTAACATATAAAAATTGTATTTAAGTATATTTAATATAACCATGCAGATATTAAGTGAAAATTTCATTTATTTAACTAAAGTGGGAAGATGGTGAATTTTTAAATCTGAGCGGAAATTGAAATATTTTACCCCTAGAACGTTAAATTACGTTTTCTGGTGTACCTATGGGGTTATTAACTTAAATCTAACATATAACAATTGTATTTAAGTATATTTAATATAACCATGCAGATTTTAAGTGAAAATTTCATTTATTTAACTAAAGTGGGAAGATGGTGAATTTTTAAATCTGAGCGGAAATTGAAATATTTTACCCCTAGAACGTTAAATTACGTTTTCTGGTGCACCTATGGGGTTATTAACTTAAATCGAATATTTAAAAATTGTAATTTAATATATTTAAAAAAACTCTTTAGTTTTAAAGTGAAAATTTCATTTATTTAACTAAAGTGGGAAGATGGTGAATTTTTAAATCTGAGCGGAAATTGAAATATTTTACCCCTAGAACGTTAAATTACGTTTTCTGGTGCACCTATGGGGTTATTAACTTAAATCTAATATTTAAAAATTGTAATTTAATATATTTAAAAAAACTCTTTAGTTTTAAAGTGAAAATTTTTTTTATTTTATTGTATTGGGAAAAGGGTCAATTATTAAATCTGAGCGGAAATTGATATATTTTACCCCTAGAACGTTAAATTACGTTTTCTGGTGTACCTATGGAGTTATTAACTTAAATCTAACATATAAAAATTGTAATTAAGTATATTAAATAAAACTATGCAGATTTTAAGTGAAAATTTTATTTATTTAATTGTCGTGGGAAAAGGGTCAATTATTAAATCTGAGCGGAAATTGAAATATTTTACCCCTAGAACGTTAAATTACGTTTTCTGGTGTACCTATGATGTTATTAACTTAAATCTAACATATAAAAATTGTATTTAAGTATATTTAATAAAACCATGCAGATTTTAAGTGAAAATTTCATTTATTTAACTAAAGTGGGAAGATGGTGAATTTTTAAATCTGAGCGGAAATTGAAATATTTTACCCCTAGAACGTTAAATTACGTTTTCTGGTGCACCTATGGGGTTATTAACTTAAATCTAATATTTAAAAATTGTAATTTAATATATTTAAAAAAACTCTTTAGTTTTAAAGTGAAAATTTTTTTTATTTAATTGTATTGGGAAAAGGGTCAATTATTAAATTTGAGCGGAAATTGATATATTTTACCCCTAGAACGTTAAATTACGTTTTCTGGTGTACCTATGGGGTTATTAACTTAAATCTAACATATAAAAATTGTATTTAAGTATATTTAATAAAACCATGCAGATTTTAAGTGAAAATTTCATTTATTTAACTAAAGTGGGAAGATGGTGAATTTTTAAATCTGAGCGGAAATTGAAATATTTTACCCCTAGAACGTTAAATTACGTTTTCTGGTGCACCTATGGGGTTATTAACTTAAATCTAACATATAAAAATTGTAATTAAGTATATTAAATAAAACTATGCAGATTTTAAGAGAAAATTTAATTTATTTAATTGTAGTGGGAAAAGGGTCAATTATTAAATCTGAGCGGAAATTGAAATATTTTACCCCTAGAACGTTAAATTACGTTTTCTGGTGCACCTATGGGGTTATTAACTTAAATCTAATATTTAAAAATTGTAATTTAATATATTTAAAAAAACTATTTAGTTTTAAAGTGAAAATTTTTTTTATTTAATTGTAGTGGGAAAAGGGTCAATTATTAAATCTGAGCGGAAATTGAAATATTTTACCCCTATAACGTTAAATTACGTTTTCTGGTGTACCTATGGGGTTATTAACTTAAATCTAACATATAAAAATTGTATTTAAGTATTTTTAATATAACCATGCAGATATTAAGTGAAAATTTCATTTATTTAACTAAAGTGGGAAGATGGTGAATTTTTAAATCTGAGCGGAAATTGAAATATTTTACCCCTAGAACGTTAAATTACGTTTTCTGGTGCACCTATGGGGTTATTAACTTAAATCTAATATTTAAAAATTGTAATTTAATATATTTAAAAAAACTCTTTACTTTTAAAGTGAAAATTTTTTTTATTTAATTGTATTGGGAAAAGGGTCAATTATTAAATCTGAGCGGAAATTGATATATTTTACCCCTAGAAAGTTAAATTACGTTTTCTGGTGTACCTATGGAGTTATTAACTTAAATCTAACATATAAAAATTGTAATTAAGTATATTAAATAAAACTATGCAGATTTTAAGTGAAAATTTAATTTATTTAATTGTCGTGGGAAAAGGGTCAATTATTAAATCTGAGCGGAAATTGAAATATTTTACCCCTAGAACGTTAAATTACGTTTTCTGGTGTACCTATGATGTTATTAACTTAAATCTAACATATAAAAATTGTATTTAAGTATATTTAATATAACCATGCAGATATAAAGTGAAAATTTAATTTATTTAATTGTAGTGGGAAGATGGTCAATTTTTAAATCTGAGCGGAAATTGAAATATTTTAACCCTAGAACGTTAAATTACGTTTTCTGGTGTACCTATGGAGTTATTAACTTAAATCTAACATATAAAAATTGTAATTAAGTATATTAAATAAAACTATGCAGATTTTAAGAGAAAATGTAATTTATTTAATTGTAGTGGGAAAAGGGTCAATTATTAAATCTGAGCGGAAATTGAAATATTTTACCCCTAGAACGTTAAATTACGTTTTCTGGTGCACCTATGGGGTTATTAACTTAAATCTAATATTTAAAAATTTTAATTATATATATTTAAAAAAACTCTTTAGTTTTAAAGTGAAAATTTTTTTTATTTAATTGTAGTGGGAAAAGGGTCAATTATTAAATCTGAGCGGAAATTGAAATATTTTACCCCTATAACGTTAAATTACGTTTTCTGGTGTACCTATGGGGTTATTAACTTAAATCTAACATATAAAAATTGTATTTAAGTATATTTAATATAACCATGCAGATATTAAGTGAAAATTTCATTTATTTAACTAAAGTGGGAAGATGGTGAATTTTTAAATCTGAGCGGAAATTGAAATATTTTACCCCTAGAACGTTAAATTACGTTTTCTGGTGCACCTATGGGGTTATTAACTTAAATCTAATATTTAAAAATTGTAATTTAATATATTTAAAAAAACTCTTTAGTTTTAAAGTGAAAATTTTTTTTATTTAATTGTATTGGGAAAAGGGTCAATTATTAAATCTGAGCGGAAATTGATATATTTTACCCCTAGAACGTTAAATTACGTTTTCTGGTGTACCTATGGAGTTATTAACTTAAATCTAACATATAAAAATTGTAATTAAGTATATTAAATAAAACTATGCAGATTTTAAGTGAAAATTTTATTTATTTAATTGTCGTGGGAAAAGGGTCAATTATTAAATCTGAGCGGAAATTGAAATATTTTACCCCTAGAACGTTAAATTACGTTTTCTGGTGTACCTATGATGTTATTAACTTAAATCTAACATATAAAAATTGTATTTAAGTATATTTAATAAAACCATGCAGATTTTAAGTGAAAATTTCATTTATTTAACTAAAGTGGGAAGATGGTGAATTTTTAAATCTGAGCGGAAATTGAAATATTTTACCCCTAGAACGTTAAATTACGTTTTCTGGTGCACCTATGGGGTTATTAACTTAAATCTAATATTTAAAAATTGTAATTTAATATATTTAAAAAAACTCTTTAGTTTTAAAGTGAAAATTTTTTTTATTTAATTGTATTGGGAAAAGGGTCAATTATTAAATCTGAGCGGAAATTGATATATTTTACCCCTAGAACGTTAAATTACGTTTTCTGGTGTACCTATGGGGTTATTAACTTAAATCTAACATATAAAAATTGTAATTAAGTATATTAAATAAAACTATGCAGATTTTAAGAGAAAATGTAATTTATTTAATTGTAGTGGGAAAAGGGTCAATTATTAAATCTGAGCGGAAATTGAAATATTTTACCCCTAGAACGTTAAATTACGTTTTCTGGTGCACCTATGGGGTTATTAACTTAAATCTAACATATAACAATTGTATTTAAGTATATTTAATATAACCATGCAGATTTTAAGTGAAAATTTCATTTATTTAACTAAAGTGGGAAGATGGTGAATTTTTAAATCTGAGCGGAAATTGAAATATTTTACCCCTAGAACGTTAAATTACGTTTTCTGGTGCACCTATGGGGTTATTAACTTAAATCGAATATTTAAAAATTGTAATTTAATATATTTAAAAAAACTCTTTAGTTGGGAAGATGGTCAATTATTAAATTTGAGCGGAAATTGATATATTTTACCCCTAGAACGTTAAATTACGTTTTCTGGTGTACCTATGGGGTTATTAACTTAAATCTAACATATAAAAATTGTATTTAAGTATATTTAATAAAACCATGCAGATTTTAAGTGAAAATTTCATTTATTTAACTAAAGTGGGAAGATGGTGAATTTTTAAATCTGAGCGGAAATTGAAATATTTTACCCCTAGAACGTTAAATTACGTTTTCTGGTGCACCTATGGGGTTATTAACTTAAATCTAACATATAAAAATTGTAATTAAGTATATTAAATAAAACTATGCAGATTTTAAGAGAAAATTTAATTTATTTAATTGTAGTGGGAAAAGGGTCAATTATTAAATCTGAGCGGAAATTGAAATATTTTACCCCTAGAACGTTAAATTACGTTTTCTGGTGCACCTATGGGGTTATTAACTTAAATCTAATATTTAAAAATTGTAATTTAATATATTTAAAAAAACTATTTAGTTTTAAAGTGAAAATTTTTTTTATTTAATTGTAGTGGGAAAAGGGTCAATTATTAAATCTGAGCGGAAATTGAAATATTTTACCCCTATAACGTTAAATTACGTTTTCTGGTGTACCTATGGGGTTATTAACTTAAATCTAACATATAAAAATTGTATTTAAGTATTTTTAATATAACCATGCAGATATTAAGTGAAAATTTCATTTATTTAACTAAAGTGGGAAGATGGTGAATTTTTAAATCTGAGCGGAAATTGAAATATTTTACCCCTAGAACGTTAAATTACGTTTTCTGGTGCACCTATGGGGTTATTAACTTAAATCTAATATTTAAAAATTGTAATTTAATATATTTAAAAAAACTCTTTAGTTTTAAAGTGAAAATTTTTTTTATTTAATTGTATTGGGAAAAGGGTCAATTATTAAATCTGAGCGGAAATTGATATATTTTACCCCTAGAACGTTAAATTACGTTTTCTGGTGTACCTATGGAGTTATTAACTTAAATCTAACATATAAAAATTGTAATTAAGTATATTAAATAAAACTATGCAGATTTTAAGTGAAAATTTCATTTATTTAACTAAAGTGGGAAGATGGTGAATTTTTAAATCTGAGCGGAAATTGAAATATTTTACCCCTAGAACGTTAAATTACGTTTTCTGGTGCACCTATGGGGTTATTAACTTAAATCTAATATTTAAAAATTGTAATTTAATATATTTAAAAAAACTCTTTAGTTTTAAAGTGAAAATTTTTTTTATTTAATTGTATTGGGAAAAGGGTCAATTATTAAATTTGAGCGGAAATTGATATATTTTACCCCTAGAACGTTAAATTACGTTTTCTGGTGTACCTATGGGGTTATTAACTTAAATCTAACATATAAAAATTGTATTTAAGTATATTTAATAAAACCATGCAGATTTTAAGTGAAAATTTCATTTATTTAACTAAAGTGGGAAGATGGTGAATTTTTAAATCTGAGCGGAAATTGAAATATTTTACCCCTAGAACGTTAAATTACGTTTTCTGGTGCACCTATGGGGTTATTAACTTAAATCTAACATATAAAAATTGTAATTAAGTATATTAAATAAAACTATGCAGATTTTAAGAGAAAATTTAATTTATTTAATTGTAGTGGGAAAAGGGTCAATTATTAAATCTGAGCGGAAATTGAAATATTTTACCCCTAGAACGTTAAATTACGTTTTCTGGTGCACCTATGGGGTTATTAACTTAAATCTAATATTTAAAAATTGTAATTTAATATATTTAAAAAAACTATTTAGTTTTAAAGTGAAAATTTTTTTTATTTAATTGTAGTGGGAAAAGGGTCAATTATTAAATCTGAGCGGAAATTGAAATATTTTACCCCTATAACGTTAAATTACGTTTTCTGGTGTACCTATGGGGTTATTAACTTAAATCTAACATATAAAAATTGTATTTAAGTATATTTAATATAACCATGCAGATATTAAGTGAAAATTTCATTTATTTAACTAAAGTGGGAAGATGGTGAATTTTTAAATCTGAGCGGAAATTGAAATATTTTACCCCTAGAACGTTAAATTACGTTTTCTGGTGCACCTATGGGGTTATTAACTTAAATCTAATATTTAAAAATTGTAATTTAATATATTTAAAAAAACTCTTTAGTTTTAAAGTGAAAATTTTTTTTATTTAATTGTATTGGGAAAAGGGTCAATTATTAAATCTGAGCGGAAATTGATAAATTTTACCCCTAGAAAGTTAAATTACGTTTTCTGGTGTACCTATGGAGTTATTAACTTAAATCTAACATATAAAAATTGTAATTAAGTATATTAAATAAAACTATGCAGATTTTAAGTGAAAATTTAATTTATTTAATTGTCGTGGGAAAAGGGTCAATTATTAAATCTGAGCGGAAATTGAAATATTTTACCCCTAGAACGTTAAATTACGTTTTCTGGTGTACCTATGATGTTATTAACTTAAATCTAACATATAAAAATTGTATTTAAGTATATTTAATATAACCATGCAGATATAAAGTGAAAATTTAATTTATTTAATTGTAGTGGGAAGATGGTCAATTTTTAAATCTGAGCGGAAATTGAAATATTTTAACCCTAGAACGTTAAATTACGTTTTCTGGTGTACCTATGGAGTTATTAACTTAAATCTAACATATAAAAATTGTAATTAAGTATATTAAATAAAACTATGCAGATTTTAAGAGAAAATGTAATTTATTTAATTGTAGTGGGAAAAGGGTCAATTATTAAATCTGAGCGGAAATTGAAATATTTTACCCCTAGAACGTTAAATTACGTTTTCTGGTGCACCTATGGGGTTATTAACTTAAATCTAATATTTAAAAATTTTAATTATATATATTTAAAAAAACTCTTTAGTTTTAAAGTGAAAATTTTTTTTATTTAATTGTAGTGGGAAAAGGGTCAATTATTAAATCTGAGCGGAAATTGAAATATTTTACCCCTATAACGTTAAATTACGTTTTCTGGTGTACCTATGGGGTTATTAACTTAAATCTAACATATAAAAATTGTATTTAAGTATATTTAATATAACCATGCAGATATTAAGTGAAAATTTCATTTATTTAACTAAAGTGGGAAGATGGTGAATTTTTAAATCTGAGCGGAAATTGAAATATTTTACCCCTAGAACGTTAAATTACGTTTTCTGGTGCACCTATGGGGTTATTAACTTAAATCTAATATTTAAAAATTGTAATTTAATATATTTAAAAAAACTCTTTAGTTTTAAAGTGAAAATTTTTTTTATTTAATTGTATTGGGAAAAGGGTCAATTATTAAATCTGAGCGGAAATTGATATATTTTACCCCTAGAACGTTAAATTACGTTTTCTGGTGTACCTATGGAGTTATTAACTTAAATCTAACATATAAAAATTGTAATTAAGTATATTAAATAAAACTATGCAGATTTTAAGTGAAAATTTTATTTATTTAATTGTCGTGGGAAAAGGGTCAATTATTAAATCTGAGCGGAAATTGAAATATTTTACCCCTAGAACGTTAAATTACGTTTTCTGGTGTACCTATGATGTTATTAACTTAAATCTAACATATAAAAATTGTATTTAAGTATATTTAATAAAACCATGCAGATTTTAAGTGAAAATTTCATTTATTTAACTAAAGTGGGAAGATGGTGAATTTTTAAATCTGAGCGGAAATTGAAATATTTTACCCCTAGAACGTTAAATTACGTTTTCTGGTGCACCTATGGGGTTATTAACTTAAATCTAATATTTAAAAATTGTAATTTAATATATTTAAAAAAACTCTTTAGTTTTAAAGTGAAAATTTTTTTTATTTAATTGTATTGGGAAAAGGGTCAATTATTAAATCTGAGCGGAAATTGATATATTTTACCCCTAGAACGTTAAATTACGTTTTCTGGTGTACCTATGGGGTTATTAACTTAAATCTAACATATAAAAATTGTAATTAAGTATATTAAATAAAACTATGCAGATTTTAAGAGAAAATGTAATTTATTTAATTGTAGTGGGAAAAGGGTCAATTATTAAATCTGAGCGGAAATTGAAATATTTTACCCCTAGAACGTTAAATTACGTTTTCTGGTGCACCTATGGGGTTATTAACTTAAATCTAATATTTAAAAATTTTAATTATATATATTTAAAAAAACTCTTTAGTTTTTAAAGTGAAAATTTTTTTTATTTAATTGTAGTGGGAAAAGGGTCAATTATTAAATCTGAGCGGAAATTGAAATATTTTACCCCTTATAACGTTAAATTACGTTTTCTGGTGTACCTATGGGGTTATTAACTTAAATCTAACATATAAAAATTGTATTTAAGTATATTTAATATAACCATGCAGATATTAAGTGAAAATTTCATTTATTTAACTAAAGTGGGAAGATGGTGAATTTTTAAATCTGAGCGGAAATTGAAATATTTTACCCCTAGAACGTTAAATTACGTTTTCTGGTGCACCTATGGGTTATTAACTTAAATCTAATATTTAAAAATTGTAATTTAATATATTTAAAAAAACTCTTTAGTTTTAAAGTGAAAATTTTTTTTATTTAATTGTATTGGGAAAAGGGTCAATTATTAAATCTGAGCGGAAATTGATATATTTTACCCCTAGAACGTTAAATTACGTTTTCTGGTGTACCTATGGAAATATTAACTTAAATCTAACATATAAAAAATTGTAATTAAGTATATTAAATAAAACTATGCAGATTTTAAGTGAAAATTTTATTTATTTAATTGTCGTGGGGAAAAGGGGTCAATTATTAAATCTGAGCGGAAATTGAAATATTTTACCCCTAGAACGTTAAATTACGTTTTCTGGTGTACCTATGATGTTATTAACTTAAATCTAACATATAAAAATTGTATTTAAGTATATTTAATAAAACCATGCAGATTTTAAGTGAAAATTTCATTTATTTAACTAAAGTGGGAAGATGGTGAATTTTTAAATCTGAGCGGAGAATTGAAATATTTTACCCCTAGAACGTTAAATTACGTTTTCTGGTGCACCTATGGGGTTATTAACTTAAATCTAATTATTTAAAAATTGTAATTTAATATATTTAAAAAAACTCTTTAGTTTTAAAGTGAAAATTTTTTTTATTTAATTGTATTGGGAAAAGGGTCAATTATTAAATCTGAGCGGAAATTGATATATTTTACCCCTAGAACGTTAAATTACGTTTTCTGGTGTACCTATGGGGTTATTAACTTAAATCTAACATATAAAAATTGTAATTAAGTATATTTAATAAAACCATGCAGATTTTAAGTGAAAATTTCATTTATTTAACTAAAGTGGGAAGATGGTGAATTTTTAAATCTGAGCGGAAATTGATATATTTTACCCCTAGAACGTTAAATTACGTTTTCTGGTGTACCTATGGAGTTATTAACTTAAATCTAACATATAAAAATTGTATTTAAGTATATTTAATAAAACCATGCAGATTTTAAGTGAAAATTTCATTTATTTAACTATAGTGGGAAGATGGTCAATTTTTAAATCTGAGCGGAAATTGAAATATTTTAACCCTAGAACGTTAAATTACGTTTTCTGGTGTACCTATGGAGTTATTAACTTAAATCTAACATATAAAAATTGTAATTAAGTATATTAAATAAAACTATGCAGATTTTAAGTGAAAATTTAATTTATTTAATTGTAGTGGGAAAAGGGTCAATTATTAAATCTGAGCGGAAATTGAAATATTTTACCCCTAGAACGTTTAAATTACGTTTTCTGGTGCACCTATGGGGTTATTAACTTAAATCTAATATTTAAAAATTGTAATTTAATATATTTAAAAAAAACTCTTTAGTTTTTAAAGTGAAAATTTTTTTTATTTAATTGTAGTGGGAAAAGGGTCAATTATTAAATCTGAGATGAAATTGAAATATTTTACCCCTATAACGTTAAATTACGTTTTCTGGTGTACCTATGGGGTTATTAACTTAAATCTAACATATAACAATTGTATTTAAGTATATTTAATATAACCATGCAGATTTTTAAGTGAAAATTTCATTTATTTAACTAAAGTGGGAAGATGGTGAATTTTTAAATCTGAGCGGAAATTGAAATATTTTACCCCTAGAACGTTAAATTACGTTTTCTGGTGCACCTATGGGGTTATTAACTTAAATCGAATATTTAAAAATTGTAATTTAATATATTTAAAAAAACTCTTTAGTTTTTAAAGTGAAAATTTCATTTATTTAACTATAGTGGGAAGATGGTCAATTTTTAAATCTGAGCGGAAATTGAAATATTTGAACCCTAGAACGTTAAATTACGTTTTCTGGTGTACCTATGGAGTTATTAACTTAAATCTAATATTTAAAAATTGTAATTTAATATATTTAAAAAAAACTCTTTAGTTTTAAAGTGAAAAATATTTTTTTATTTAATTTGTAGTGGGAAAAGGGTCAATTATTAAATCTGAGATGAAATTGAAATATTTTACCCCTATAACGTTAAATTACGTTTTCTGGTGTACCTATGGGGTTATTAACTTAAATCTAACATATAACAATTGTATTTAAGTATATTAAATAAAACTATGCAGATTTTAAGTGAAAATTTAATTTATTTAATTGTAGTGGGAAAAGGGGTCAATTATTAAATCTGAGCGGGAAATTGAAATATTTTACCCCTAGAACGTTAAATTACGTTTTCTGGTGGCACCTATGGGGTTATTAACTTAAATCTAAATATTTAAAAATTGTAATTTAATATATTTAAAAAAACTCTTTAGTTTTAAAGTGAAAATTTTTTTTATTTAATTGTAGTGGGAAAAGGGTCAATTATTAAATCTGAGATGAAATTGAAATATTTTACCCCCTAGAACGTTAAATTACGTTTTCTGGTGTACCTATGATGTTATTAACTTAAATCTAACATATAAAAATTGTATTTAAGTATATTTAATAAAACCATGCAGATTTTAAGTGAAAATTTCATTTATTTAACTAAAGTGGGAAGATGGTGAATTTTTAAATCTGAGCGGAAATTGAAATATTTTACCCCTAGAACGTTAAATTACGTTTTCTGGTGCACCTATGGGGTTATTAACTTAAATCTAATATTTAAAAATTGTAATTTAATATATTTAAAAAAACTCTTTAGTTTTAAAGTGAAAATTTTTTTTATTTAATTGTATTGGGAAAAGGGTCAATTATTAAATCTGAGCGGAAATTGATATATTTTACCCCCTAGAACGTTAAATTACGTTTTCTGGTAGTACCTATGGAGTTATTAACTTAAATCTAACATATAAAAATTGTAATTAAGTATATTAAATAAAACTATGCAGATTTTAAGTGAAAATTTTATTTATTTAATTGTCGTGGGAAAAGGGTCAATTATTAAATCTGAGCGGAAATTGAAATATTTTACCCCTAGAACGTTTAAATTACGTTTTCTGGTGTACCTATGATGTTATTAACTTAAATCTAACATATAAAAATTGTATTTAAGTATATTTAATAAAACCATGCAGATTTTAAGTGAAAATTTCATTTATTTAACTAAAGTGGAAGATGGTGAATTTTTAAATCTGAGCGGAAATTGATATATTTTACCCCTAGAACGTTAAATTACGTTTTCTGGTGTACCTATGGAGTTATTAACTTAAATCTAACATATAAAAAATTGTAATTAAGTATATTAAATAAAACTATGCAGATTTTAAGTGAAAATTTTATTTATTTAATTGTCGTGGGAAAAGGGGTCAATTATTAAATCTGAGCGGAAATTGAAATATTTTACCCCTAGAACGTTAAATTACGTTTTCTGGTGTACCTATGATGTTATTAACTTAAAATCTAACATATAAAAAATTGTATTTAAGTATATTTAATAAAACATGCAGATTTTAAGTGAAAATTTCATTTATTTAACTAAAGTGGGAAGATGGTGAATTTTTAAATCTGAGCGGAAATTGAAATATTTTACCCCTAGAACGTTAAATTACGTTTTCTGGTGCACCTATGGGGTTATTAACTTAAATCTAATATTTAAAAATTGTAATTTAATATATTTAAAAAAACTCTTTAGTTTTAAAGTGAAAATTTTTTTTATTTAATTGTATTGGGAAAAGGGTCAATTATTAAATCTGAGCGGAAATTGATATATTTTACCCCTAGAACGTTAAATTACGTTTTCTGGTGTACCTATGGGGTTATTAACTTAAATCTAACATATAAAAATTGTAATTAAGTATATTTAATAAAACCATGCAGATTTTAAGTGAAATTTCATTATTTAACTAAAGTGGGAAGATGGTGAATTTTTAAATCTGAGCGGAAATTGAAATATTTTACCCCTAGAACGTTAAATTACGTTTTCTGGTGCACCTATGGGGTTATTAACTTAAATCTAATATTTAAAAATTGTAATTTAATATATTTAAAAAAACTCTTTAGTTTTAAAAGTGAAAATTTTTTTTATTTAATTGTATTGGGAAAAGGGTCAATTATTAAATCTGAGCGGAAATTGATATATTTTACCCCTAGAACGTTAAATTACGTTTTCTGGTGTACCTATGGAGTTATTAACTTAAATCTAACATATAAAAATTGTAATTAAGTATATTAAATAAAACTATGCAGATTTTAAGTGAAAATTTTATTTATTTAATTGTCGTGGGAAAAGGTTCAATTATTAAATCTGAGCGGAAATTGAAATATTTTACCCTAGAACGTTAAAATTACGTTTTCTGGTGTACCTATGATGTTATTAACTTAAATCTAACATATAAAAATTGTATTTAAGTATATTTAATAAAAACCATGCAGATTTTAAGTGAAAATTTCATTTATTTAACTAAAGTGGGAAGATGGTGAATTTTTAAATCTGAGCGGAAATTGAAATATTTTACCCCTAGAACGTTTAAATTACGTTTTCTGGTGCACCTATGGGGGTTATTAACTTAAATCTAATATTTAAAAATTGTAATTTAATATATTTAAAAAAAACTCTTTAGTTTTAAAGTGAAAATTTTTTTTATTTAATTGTATTGGGAAAAGGGTCAATTATTAAATTTGAGCGGAAATTGATATATTTTACCCCTAGAACGTTAAATTACGTTTTCTGGTGTACCTATGGGGTTATTAACTTAAATCTAACATATAAAAATTGTATTTAAGTATATTTAATAAAACCATGCAGATTTTAAGTGAAAATTTCATTTATTTAACTATAGTGGGAAGATGGTCAATTTTTAAATCTGAGCGGAAATTGAAATATTTTAACCCTAGAACGTTAAATTACGTTTTCTGGTGTACCTATGGAGTTATTAACTTAAATCTAACATATAAAAATTGTAATTAAGTATATTAAATAAAACTATGCAGATTTTAAGTGAAAATTTAATTTATTTAATTGTAGTGGGAAAAGGGTCAATTATTAAATCTGAGCGGAAATTGAAATATTTTACCCCTAGAACGTTAAATTAACGTTTTCTGGTGCACCTATGGGGTTATTAACTTAAATCTAATATTTAAAAATTGTAATTTAATATATTTAAAAAAACTCTTTAGTTTTAAAGTGAAAATTTTTTTTATTTAATTGTAGTGGGAAAAGGGTCAATTATTAAATCTGAGATGAAATTGAAATATTTTACCCCTATAACGTTAAATTACGTTTTCTGGTGTACCTATGGGGTTATTAACTTAAATCTAACATATAACAATTGTATTTAAGTATATTTAATATAACCATGCAGATTTTAAGTGAAAATTTCATTTATTTAACTAAAGTGGGAAGATGGTGAATTTTTAAATCTGAGCGGAAATTGAAATATTTTACCCCTAGAACGTTAAATTACGTTTTCTGGTGCACCTATGGGGTTATTAACTTAAATCGAATATTTAAAAATTGTAATTTAATATATTTAAAAAAAACTCTTTAGTTTTAAAGTGAAAATTTCATTTATTTAACTATAGTGGGAAGATGGTCAATTTTTAAATCTGAGCGGAAATTGAAATATTTGAACCCTAGAACGTTAAATTACGTTTTCTGGTGTACCTATGATGTTATTAACTTAAATCTAACATATAAAAATTGTATTTAAGTATATTTAATAAAACCATGCAGATTTTAAGTGAAAATTTCATTTATTTAACTAAAGTGGGAAGATGGTGAATTTCCTTAAAATTTATTAAAAAATACCATTAATTCATCAAAAAACCCCATAAAAACCAATTTAAATCCATCAAATAAATTAAATTTTAACATTTTTCCTTAACAAACCCCCATAATAAATTATTAAAAACCATAAATTTCCTTAAAATTTATTCAAAAAACCATTATTTCATCAAAAAAACCCCATAAAAACCAATTTAAATCCATCAAATAAATTAAATTTAACAGTTTTCCATACTAACCCCAATTATAAATTATTAAAAACTAGAAGTTTCCTTAAAATTTAATAAAAATCCTTAAAAATAACAATTATTCCTTACCAATCCCCCATAATAACCGATTTAAATCCAACTAATAAATTAAATTTAACATTTTTCCATAGTAACCCCCATTATAAATTATTAAAAATCAGAAATTTCCTTAAAATTTATAAAAAAAACCAATATTTCGTCAAAAAAACCCCATAAAAACCAATTTAAATTCATCAAATAAATTAAATTTTAACATTTTTCTATAGTAACCCCCATTATAAATTATTAAAAACTAGAAGTTTCCTTAAAATTTATAAAAAAAACCATTAATTCATCAATAAACCCCATAAAAACCAATTTAAATCCATCAAATAAATTAAATTTAACATTTTTCCTTAACAAAACGCCAAACTAAATTATTAAAAACCAGAAATTTCCTTAAAATTTATTAAAAATACCATTAATTCATCAAAAAACCCCATAAAAACCAATTTAAATCCATCAAATAAATTAAATTTAACATTTTTCCATAGTAACCCCCATTATAAATTATTAAAAACTAGAAGTTTCCTTAAAATTTATAAAAAAAAACCATTAATTCATCAAAAAACCCCATAAAAACCATTTTAAATCCATCAAATAAATTAAATTTAACATTTTTCCTTAACAAAACGCCAAACTAAATTATTAAAAACCAGAAATTTCCTTAAAATTTATTAAAAATACCATTAATTCATCAAAAAACCCCATAAAAACCAATTTAAATCCATCAAATAAATTAAATTTAACATTTTTCCTTAACAAAACGCCAAACTAAATTATTAAAAACCAGAAATTTCCTTAAAATTTATTAAAAATGCCATTAATTCATCAAAAAACCCCATAAAAACCAATTTAAATCAATCAAATAAATTAAATTTAACATTTTTCCTTAACAAACCCCCATAATAAATTATTAAAAACCATAAATTTCCTTAAAATTTATTCAAAAATCCATTAATTCATCAAAAAACCCCATAAAAATCAATTTAAATCCATCAAATAAATTAAATTTAACATTTTTCCTTAACAAAACCCCATAATAAATTATTAAAAACCAGAAATTTCCTTAAAATTTATTAAAAAAACCATTATTTCTTCAAAAAACCCCATAAAAACCAATTTAAATCCATCAAATAAATTAAATTTAACATTTTTCCATAGTAACCCCCATTATAAATTATTAAAAACTAGAAGTTTCTTTAAAATTTATAAAAAAAAACCATTAATTCATCAAAAAACCCCATAAAAACCAATTTAAATCCATCAAATAAATTAAATTTAACATTTTTCCTTAACAAACCCCCATAATAAATTATTAAAAACCATAAATTTCCTTAAAATTTATTCAAAAAACCATTAATTCATCAAAAAACCCCATAAAAACCAATTTAAATCCATCAAATAAATTAAATTTAACATTTTTCCATACTAACCCCCATTATAAATTATTAAAAACTAGAAGTTTCCTTAAAATTAAATAAAAATCCTTAAAAATAACAATAATTCCTTAACAATCCCCTATAATAACCGATTTAAATCCAACTAATAAATCAAATTTAACATTTTTTCATAGTAACCCCCATTATAAATTATTAAAAACTAGAAGTTTCTTTAAAATTTATAAAAAAAACCATAAATTCATCAATAAACCCCATAAAAACCAATTTAAATCCATCAAATAAATTAAATTTAACATTTTTCCTTAACAAACCCCCATAATAAATTATTAAAAACCATAAATTTCCTTAAAATTTATTCAAAAAACCCCATAAAAACCAATTTAAATCCATCAAAAAAATTAAATTTAACATTTTTCCATAGTAACCCCCATTATAAATTATTAAAAACTAGAAGTTTCCTTAAAATTTATAAAAAAAACCATTAATTCATCAAAAAACCCCATAAAAACCATTTTAAATCCATCAAATAAATTAAATTTAACATTTTTCCTTAACAAAACGCCAAACTAAATTATTAAAAACCAGAAATTTCCTTAAAATTTATTAAAAATACCATTAATTCATCAAAAAACCCCATAAAAACCAATTTAAATCCATCAAATAAATTAAATTTAACATTTTTCCTTAACAAACCCCCATAATAAATTATTAAAAACCATAAATTTCCTTAAAATTTATTCAAAAAACCATTAATTCATCAAAAAACCCCATAAAAACCATTTTAAATCCATCAAATAAATTAAATTTAACATTTTTCCTTAACAAAACGCCAAACTAAATTATTAAAAACCAGAAATTTCCTTAAAATTTATTAAAAATACCATTAATTCATCAAAAAACCCCATAAAAACCTATTTAAATCAATCAAATAAATTAAATTTAACATTTTTCCTTAACAAACCCCCATAATAAATTATTAAAAACCATAAATTTCCTTAAAATTTATTCAAAAATCCATTAATTCATCAAAAAACCCCATAAAAATCAATTTAAATCCATCAAATAAATTAAATTTAACATTTTTCCTTAACAAAACCCCATAATAAATTATTAAAAACCAGAAATTTCCTTAAAATTTATTAAAAAAACCATTATTTCTTCAAAAAACCCCATAAAAACCAATTTAAATCCATCAAATAAATTAAATTTAACATTTTTCCATAGTAACCCCCATTATAAATTATTAAAAACTAGAAGTTTCTTTAAAATTTATAAAAAAAACCATTAATTCATCAAAAAACCCCATAAAAACCAATTTAAATCCATCAAATAAATTAAATTTAACATTTTTCCTTAACAAACCCCCATAATAAATTATTAAAAACCATAAATTTCCTTAAAATTTATTCAAAAAACCATTAATTCATCAAAAAACCCCATAAAAACCAATTTAAATCAATCAAATAAATTAAATTTAACATTTTTCCATACTAACCCCCATTATAAATTATTAAAAACTAGAAGTTTCCTTAAAATTTAATAAAAATCCTTAAAAATAACAATAATTCCTTAACAATCCCCCATAATAACCGATTTAAATCCAACTAATAAATTAAATTTAACATTTTTCCATAGTAACCCCCATTATAAATTATTAAAAACTAGAAGTTTCCTTAAAATTTAATAAAAATCCTTAAAAATAACAATAATTCCTTAACAATCCCCCATAAAAACCATTTTAAATCCATCAAATAAATTAAATTTAACATTTTTCCTTAACAAACCCCCATAATAAATTATTAAAAACCATAAATTTCCTTAAAATTTATTCAAAAATCCATTAATTCATCAAAAAACCCCATCAAAATCAATTTAAATCCATCAAATAAATTAAATTTAACATTTTTCCTCAACAAAACCCCATAATAAATTATTAAAAATCAGAAATTTCCTTAAAATTTATTAAAAAAACCAATATTTCGTCAAAAAACCCCATAAAAACCAATTTAAATCCATCAAATAAATTAAATTTAACATTTTTCCATACTAACCCCCATTATAAATTATTAAAAACTAGAAGTTTCCTTAAAATTTATAAAAAAAAACCATTAATTCATCAAAAAACCCCATAAAAACCAATTTAAATCAATCAAATAAATTAAATTTAACATTTTTCCATACTAACCCCCATTATAAATTATTAAAAACTAGAAGTTTCCTTAAAATTTAATAAAAATCCTTAAAAATAACAATAATTCCTTAACAATCCCCCATAATAACCGATTTAAATCCAACTAATAAATTAAATTTAACATTTTTCCATAGTAACCCCCATTATAAATTATTAAAAACCAGAAATTTCCTTAAAATTTATTAAAAATACCATTAATTCATCAAAAAACCCCATAAAAACCTATTTAAATCCATCAAATAAATTAAATTTAACATTTTTCCTTAACAAACCCCCATAATAAATTATTAAAAACCATAAATTTCCTTAAAATTTATTCAAAAAACCATTAATTCATCAAAAAACCCCATAAAAACCAATTTAAATCCATCAAATAAATTAAATTTAACATTTTTCCATACTAACCCCCATTATAAATTATTAAAAACTAGAAGTTTCCTTAAAATTAAATAAAAATCCTTAAAAATAACAATAATTCCTTAACAATCCCCTATAATAACCGATTTAAATCCAACTAATAAATCAAATTTAACATTTTTTCATAGTAACCCCCATTATAAATTATTAAAAACTAGAAGTTTCTTTAAAATTTATAAAAAAAACCATTAATTCATCAATAAACCCCATAAAAACCAATTTAAATCCATCAAATAAATTAAATTTAACATTTTTCCTTAACAAACCCCCATAATAAATTATTAAAAACCATAAATTTCCTTAAAATTTATTCAAAAAACCCCATAAAAACCAATTTAAATCCATCAAAAAAATTAAATTTAACATTTTTCCATAGTAACCCCCATTATAAATTATTAAAAACTAGAAGTTTCCTTAAAATTTATAAAAAAAACCATTAATTCATCAAAAAAACCCCATAAAAACCATTTTAAATCCATCAAATAAATTAAATTTAACATTTTTCCTTAACAAAACGCCAAACTAAATTATTAAAAACCAGAAATTTCCTTAAAATTTATTAAAAAAACCATTATTTCATCAAAAAACCCCATAAAAACCATTTTAAATCCATCAAATAAATTAAATTTAACATTTTTCCTTAACAAAACCCCATACTAAATTATTAAAAACCAGAAATTTCCTTAAAATTTATTAAAAATACCATTAATTCATCAAAAAACCCCATAAAAACCAATTTAAATCCATCAAATAAATTAAATTTAACATTTTTCCATAGTAACCCCCATTATAAATTATTAAAAACTAGAAGTTTCTTTAAAATTTATAAAAAAAACCATTAATTCATCAAAAAACCCCATAAAAACCAATTTAAATCCATCAAATAAATTAAATTTAACATTTTTCCATACTAACCCCCATTATAAATTATTAAAAACTAGAAGTTTCCTTAAAATATAATAATAAAAATCCTTAAAAATAACAATAATTCCTTAACCATCCCCCATAATAACCGATTTAAATCCAACTAATAAATTAAATTTAACATTTTTCCATAGTAACCCCCATTAAAAATTATTAAAAACTAGAAGTTTCCTTAAAATTTATAAAAAAAACCATTAATTCATCAAAAAACCCCATAAAAACCATTTTAAATCCATCAAATAAATTAAATTTAACATTTTTCCTTAACAAAACCCCATAC
Source organism: Rhopalosiphum padi (assembly GCF_020882245.1). Taxonomy (NCBI): domain Eukaryota; kingdom Metazoa; phylum Arthropoda; class Insecta; order Hemiptera; family Aphididae; genus Rhopalosiphum; species Rhopalosiphum padi. The sequence continues at coordinate 3,876,522 of NW_026869996.1, read as the reverse complement.
TAAATTATTAAAAACCAGAAATTTCCTTAAAATTTATTAAAAATACCATTAATTCATCAAAAAAACCCCATAAAAACCATTTAAATCCATCAAATAAATTAAATTTAACATTTTTCCATAGTAACCCCCCATTATAAATTATTAAAAACTAGAAGTTTCCTTAAAATTTATAAAAAAAACCATTAATTCATCAAAAAACCCCATAAAAACCATTTTAAATCCATCAAATAAATTAAATTTAACATTTTTCCTTAACAAAACGCCAAACTAAATTATTAAAAACCAGAAATTTCCTTAAAATTTATTAAAAATGCCATTAATTCATCAAAAAACCCCATAAAAACCAATTTAAATCAATCAAATAAATTAAATTTAACATTTTTCCTTAACAAACCCCCATAATAAATTATTAAAAACCAGAAATTTCCTTAAAATTTATTAAAAATACCATTAATTCATCAAAAAACCCCATAAAAACCTATTTAAATCAATCAAATAAATTAAATTTAACATTTTTCCTTAACAAACCCCCATAATAAATTATTAAAAACCATAAATTTCCTTAAAATTTATTCAAAAATCCATTAATTCATCAAAAAACCCCATAAAAATCAATTTAAATCCATCAAATAAATTAAATTTAACATTTTTCCTTAACAAAACCCCATAATAAATTATTAAAAACCAGAAATTTCCTTAAAATTTATTAAAAAAAACCATTATTTCTTCAAAAAACCCCATAAAAACAATTTAAATCCATCAAATAAATTAAATTTAACATTTTTCCATAGTAACCCCCATTATAAATTATTAAAAACTAGAAGTTTCTTTAAAATTTATAAAAAAAACCATTAATTCATCAAAAAACCCCATAAATACCAATTTAAATCCATCAAATAAATTAAATTTAACATTTTTCCTTAACAAACCCCCATAATAAATTATTAAAAAACCATAAATTTCCTTTAAATTTATTCAAAAAACCATTAATTCATCAAAAAACCCCATAAAAACCAATTTAAATCAATCAAATAAATTAAATTTAACATTTTTCCATACTAACCCCCATTATAAATTATTAAAAACTAGAAGTTTCCTTAAAATTTAATAAAAATCCTTAAAAATAACAATAATTCCTTAACAATCCCCCATAATAACCGATTTTAAATCCAACTAATAAATTAAATTTAACATTTTTCCATAGTAACCCCCATTATAAATTATTAAAAACTAGAAGTTTCCTTAAAATTTATAAAAAAAAACCATTAATTCATCAAAAAACCCCATAAAAAACCATTTTAAATCCATCAAATAAATTAAATTTAACATTTTTCCTTAACAAAACGCCATACTAAATTATTAAAAAACAGAAATTTCCTTAAAATTTATTAAAAATACCATTAATTCATCAAAAAACCCCATAAAAACCAATTTAAATCAATCAAATAAATTAAATTTAACATTTTTCCTTAACAAACCCCCATAATAAATTATTAAAAACCATAAATTTCCTTAAAATTTATTCAAAAATCCATTAATTCATCAAAAAACCCCATCAAAATCAATTTAAATCCATCAAATAAATTAAATTTAACATTTTTCCTCAACAAAACCCCATAATAAATTATTAAAAATCAGAAATTTCCTTAAAATTTATTAAAAAACCAATATTTCGTCAAAAAAACCCCATAAAAACCAATTTAAATCCATCAAATAAATTAAATTTAACATTTTTCCATACTAACCCCCATTATAAATTATTAAAAACTAGAAGTTTCCTTAAAATTTATAAAAAAAAACCATTAATTCATCAAAAAACCCCATAAAAACCAATTTAAATCAATCAAATAAATTAAATTTAACATTTTTCCATACTAACCCCCATTATAAATTATTAAAAACTAGAAGTTTCCTTAAAATTTAATAAAAATCCTTAAAAAATAACAATAATTCCTTAACAATCCCCCATAATAACCGATTTAAATCCAACTAATAAATTAAATTTAACATTTTTTCCATAGTAACCCCCATTATAAATTATTAAAAACCAGAAATTTCCTTAAAATTTATTAAAAGATACCATTAATTCATCAAAAAAACCCCATAAAAAACCTATTTAAATCCATCAAATAAATTAAATTTAACATTTTTCCTTAACAAACCCCCAAAATAAATTATTAAAAACCATAAATTTCCTTAAATTTATTCAAAAAACCATTAATTCATCAAAAAACCCCATAAAAACCAATTTAAATCCATCAAATAAATTAAATTTAACATTTTTCCAGTACTAACCCCCATTATAAATTATTAAAAACTAGAAGTTTCCTTAAAATTAAATAAAAATCCTTAAAAATAACAATAATTCCTTAACAATCCCCTATAATAACCGATTTAAATCCAACTAATAAATCAAATTTAACATTTTTTCATAGTAACCCCCATTATAAATTATTAAAAACTAGAAGTTTCTTTAAAATTTATAAAAAAAAACCATTAATTCATCAATAAACCCCATAAAAACCAATTTAAATCCATCAAATAAATTAAATTTAACATTTTTCCTTAACAAACCCCCATAATAAATTATTAAAAACCATAAATTTCCTTAAAATTTATTCAAAAAACCCCATAAAAACCAATTTAAATCCATCAAAAAAATTAAATTTAACATTTTTCCATAGTAACCCTCATTATAAATTATTAAAAACTAGAAGTTTCCTTAAAATTTATAAAAAAAACCATTAATTCATCAAAAAACCCCATAAAAACCATTTTAAATCCATCAAATAAATTAAATTTAACATTTTTCCTTAACAAAACGCCAAACTAAATTATTAAAAACCAGAAATTTCCTTAAAATTTATTAAAAAAACCATTATTTCATCAAAAAACCCCATAAAAACCATTTTAAATCCATCAAATAAATTAAATTTAACATTTTTCCTTAACAAAACCCCATACTAAATTATTAAAAACCAGAAATTTCCTTAAAATTTATTAAAAATACCATTAATTCATCAAAAAACCCCATAAAAAACCAATTTAAATCCATCAAATAAATTAAATTTAACATTTTTCCATAGTAACCCCCATTATAAATTATTAAAAACTAGAAGTTTCTTTAAAATTTATAAAAAAAACCATTAATTCATCAAAAAACCCCATAAAAACCAATTTAAATCCATCAAATAAATTAAATTTAACATTTTTCCATACTAACCCCCATTATAAATTATTAAAAACTAGAAGTTTCCTTAAAATATAATAATAAAAAATCCTTAAAAATAACAATAATTCCTTAACCATCCCCCATAATAACCGATTTAAATCCAACTAATAAATTAAATTTAACATTTTTCCATAGTAACCCCCATTAAAAATTATTAAAAACTAGAAGTTTCCTTAAAATTTATAAAAAAAACCATTAATTCATCAAAAAACCCCATAAAAACCATTTTAAATCCATCAAATAAATTAAATTTAACATTTTTCCTTAACAAAACCCCATACTAAATTATTAAAAACCAGAAATTTCCTTAAAATTTATTAAAAATACCATTAATTCATCAAAAAACCCCATAAAAAACCAATTTAAATCCATCAAATAAATTAAATTTAACATTTTTCCATAGTAACCCCCATTATAAATTATTAAAAACTAGAAGTTTCCTTAAAATTTATAAAAAAAACCATTAATTCATCAAAAAACCCCATAAAAACCATTTTAAATCCATCAAATAAATTAAATTTAACATTTTTCCTTAACAAAACGCCAAACTAAATTATTAAAAACCAGAAATTTCCTTAAAATTTATTAAAAATGCCATTAATTCATCAAAAAACCCCATAAAAACCAATTTAAATCAATCAAATAAATTAAATTTAACATTTTTCCTTAACAAAACGCCAAACTAAATTATTAAAAACCAGAAATTTCCTTAAAATTTATTAAAAATACCATTAATTCATCAAAAAAACCCCATAAAAACCTATTTAAATCCATCAAATAAATTAAATTTAACATTTTTCCTTAACAAACCCCCATAATAAATTATTAAAAACCATAAATTTCCTTAAAATTTATTCAAAAAAACCATTAATTCATCAAAAAAACCCCATAAAAACCAATTTAAATCCATCAAATAAATTAAATTTAACATTTTTTCCATACTAACCCCCATTATAAATTATTAAAAACTAGAAGTTTCCTTAAAATTAAATAAAAATCCTTAAAAATAACAATAATTCCTTAACAATCCCCTATAATAACCGATTTAAATCCAACTAATAAATCAAATTTAACATTTTTTTCATAGTAACCCCCATTATAAATTATTAAAAACTAGAAGTTTCTTTAAAATTTATAAAAAAAACCATTAATTCATCAATAAAACCCCATAAAAACCAATTTAAATCCATCAAATAAATTAAATTTAACATTTTTTCCTTAACAAACCCCCATAATAAATTATTAAAAACCATAAATTTCCTTAAAATTTATTCAAAAAACCCCATAAAAACCAATTTAAATCCATCAAAAAAATTAAATTTAACATTTTTCCATAGTAACCCCCATTATAAATTATTAAAAACTAGAAGTTTCCTTAAAATTTATAAAAAAAACCATTAATTCATCAAAAAACCCCATAAAAATCATTTTAAATCCATCAAATAAATTAAATTTAACATTTTTTCCTTAACAAAACGCCAAACTAAATTATTAAAAACCAGAAATTTCCTTAAAATTTATTAAAAAATACCATTAATTCATCAAAAAAACCCCATAAAAACCAATTTAAATCCATCAAATAAATTAAATTTAACATTTTTCCTTAACAAACCCCCATAATAAATTATTAAAAACCATAAATTTCCTTAAAAATTTATTCAAAAATCCATTAATTCATCAAAAAACCCCATAAAAAATCAATTTAAATCCATCAAATAAATTAAATTTAACATTTTTCCTTAACAAAACCCCATAATAAATTATTAAAAAACCAGAAATTTCCTTAAAATTTATTAAAAAAACCATTATTTCTTCAAAAAACCCCCATAAAAACCAATTTAAATCCATCAAATAAATTAAATTTAACATTTTTCCATAGTAACCCCCATTATAAATTATTAAAAAACTAGAAGTTTCTTAAAATTTATAAAAAAAACCATTAATTCATCAAAAAACCCCATAAAAACCTATTTAAATCAATCAAATAAATTAAATTTAACATTTTTCCTTAACAAACCCCAATAATAAATTATTAAAAACCAGAAATTTCCTTAATATTTATTAAAAAAACCATTATTTCATCAAAAAACCCCATAAAAACCAATTAAAATCCATCAAATAAATTAAATTTAACATTTTTCCATAGTAACCCCCATTATAAATTATTAAAAACTAGAAGTTTCCTTAAAATTTATAAAAAAAACCATTAATTCATCAAAAAAACCCCATAAAAACCATTTTAAATCCATCAAATAAATTAAATTTAACATTTTTCCTTAACAAAACGCCAAACTAAATTATTAAAAACCAGAATTTCCTTAAAATTTATTAAAAATACCATTAATTCATCAAAAAACCCCATAAAAACCAATTTAAATCAATCAAATAAATTAAATTTAACATTTTTCCTTAACAAACCCCCATAATAAATTATTAAAAACCATAAATTTCCTTAAAATTTATTCAAAAATCCATTAATCCATCAAAAAACCCCTTAAAAATCAATTTAAATCCATCAAATAAATTAAATTTAACATTTTTCCTTAACAAAACCCCATAATAAATTATTAAAAACCAGAAATTTCCTTAAAATTTATTAAAAAAACCATTATTTCTTCAAAAAACCCCATAAAAACCAATTTAAATCCATCAAATAAATTAAATTTAACATTTTTCCATAGTAACCCCCATTATAAATTATTAAAAACTAGAAGTTTCTTTAAAATTTATAAAAAAAACCATTAATTCATCAATAAACCCCATAAAAACCAATTTAAATCCATCAAATAAATTAAATTTAACATTTTTCCTTAACAAACCCCCATAATAAATTATTAAAAACCATAAATTTCCTTAAAATTTATTCAAAAAACCCCATAAAAACAATTTAAATCCATCAAATAAATTAAATTTAACATTTTTCCTTAACAAAACCCAATAATAAATTATTAAAAACCAGAAATTTCCTTAATATTTATTAAAAAAACCATTATTTCATCAAAAAACCCCATAAAAAACCAATTAAAATCCATCAAATAAATTAAATTTAACATTTTTTCCATAGTAACCCCCATTATAAATTATTAAAAACTAGAAGTTTCCTTAAAATTTAATAAAAATCCTTAAAAATAACAATAATTCCTTAATAATCCCCCATAATAACCGATTTAAATCCAACTAATAAATTAAATTTAACATTTTTCCATAGTAACCCCCATTATAAATTATTAAAAACTAGAAGTTTCCTTAAAATTTATAAAAAAAACCATTAATTCATCAAAAAACCCCATAAAAACCATTTTAAATCCATCAAATAAATTATATTTAACATTTTTCCTTAACAAAAACCCCATACTAAATTATTAAAAACCAGAAATTTCCTTAAAATTTATTAAAAATACCATTAATTCATCAAAAAACCCCATAAAAACCAATTTAAATCCATCAAATAAATTAATTTAACATTTTTCCATAGTAACCCCCATTATAAATTATTAAAAACTAGAAGTTTCCTTAAAATTTATAAAAAAAACCATTAATTCATCAAAAAACCCCATAAAAACCATTTTAAATCCATCAAATAAATTAAATTTAACATTTTTCCTTAACAAAACGCCAAACTAAATTATTAAAAACCAGAAATTTCCTTAAAATTTATTAAAAATACCATTAATCATCAAAAAACCCCATAAAAACCTATTTAAATCAATCAAATAAATTAAATTTAACATTTTTCCCTTAACAAACCCCCATAATAAATTATTAAAAACCATAAATTTCCTTAAAATTTATTCAAAAATCCATTAATTCATCAAAAAACCCCATAAAAATCAATTTAAATCCATCAAATAAATTAAATTTAACATTTTTCCTTAACAAAACCCCATAATAAATTATTAAAAACCAGAAATTTCCTTAAAATTTATTAAAAAAACCATTATTTCTTCAAAAAACCCCATAAAAAACCAATTTAAATCCATCAAATAAATTAAATTTAACATTTTTCCATAGTAACCCCCATTATAAATTATTAAAAACTAGAAGTTTCTTTAAAATTTATAAAAAAAACCATTAATTCATCAAAAAACCCCATAAAAACCAATTTAAATCCATCAAATAAATTAAATTTAACATTTTTTCCATACTAACCCCCATTATAAATTATTAAAAACTAGAAGTTTCCTTAAAATATAATAATAAAAATCCTTAAAAATAACAATAATTCCTTAACAATCCCCCATAATAACCGATTTAAATCCAACTAATAAATTAAATTTAACATTTTTCCATAGTAACCCCCATTATAAATTATTAAAAACTAGAAGTTTCCATAAAATTTATTCAAAAAACCCCATAAAAACCAATTTAAATCCATCAAATAAATTAAATTTAACATTTTTTCCTTAACAAAACCCAATAATAAATTATTAAAAACCAGAAATTTTCCTTAATATTTATTAAAAAAAACCATTATTTCATCAAAAAACCCCATAAAAACCAATTAAAATCCATCAAATAAATTAAATTTAACATTTTTCCATAGTAACCCCCATTATAAAATTATTAAAAACTAGAAGTTTCCTTAAAATTTATAAAAAAAACCATTAATTCATCAAAAAACCCCATAAAAACCATTTTAAATCCATCAAATAAATTAAATTTAACATTTTTCCTTAACAAAACGCCAAACTAAATTATTAAAAACCAGAAATTTCCTTAAAATTTATTAAAAATACCATTAATTCATCAAAAAACCCCATAAAAACCAATTTAAATCAATCAAATAAATTAAATTTAACATTTTTCCTTAACAAACCCCCATAATAAATTATTAAAAACCATAAATTTCCTTAAAATTTATTCAAAAATCCATTAATCCATCAAAAAACCCCTTAAAAATCAATTTTAAATCCATCGAAATAAATTAAATTTAACATTTTTCCTTAACAAAAACCCCATAATAAATTATTAAAAACCAGAAATTTCCTTAAAATTTATTAAAAAAACCATTATTTTCTTCAAAAAACCCCATAAAAACCAATTTAAATCCATCAAATAAATTAAATTTAACATTTTTCCATAGTAACCCCCATTATAAATTATTAAAAACTAGAAGTTTCTTTAAAATTTATAAAAAAACCATTAATTCATCAATAAACCCCATAAAAACCAATTTAAATCCATCAAATAAATTAAATTTAACATTTTTCCTTAACAAACCCCCATAATAAATTATTAAAAACCATAAATTTCCTTAAAATTTATTCAAAAAACCCCATAAAAACCAATTTAAATCCATCAAATAAATTAAATTTAACATTTTTCCTTAACAAAACCCAATAATAAATTATTAAAAACCAGAAATTTCCTTAATATTTATTAAAAAAACCATTATTTCATCAAAAAACCCCATAAAAACCAATTAAAATCCATCAAATAAATTAAATTTAACATTTTTCCATAGTAACCCCCATTATAAATTATTAAAAACTAGAAGTTTCCTTAAAATTTAATAAAAATCCTTAAAAATAACAATAATTCCTTAATAATCCCCCATAATAACCGATTTAAATCCAACTAATAAATTAAATTTAACATTTTTCCATAGTAACCCCCATTATAAATTATTAAAAACTAGAAGTTTCCTTAAAATTTATAAAAAAAAACCATTAATTCATCAAAAAAACCCCATAAAAACCATTTTAAATCCATCAAATAAATTATATTTAACATTTTTCCTTAACAAAACCCCATACTAAATTATTAAAAACCAGAAATTTCCTTAAAATTTATTAAAAATACCATTAATTCATCAAAAAACCCCATAAAAACCAATTTAAATCCATCAAATAAATTAAATTTAACATTTTTCCATAGTAACCCCCATTATAAATTATTAAAAAACTAGAAGTTTCCTTAAAATTTATAAAAAAAAACCATTAATTCATCAAAAAACCCCATAAAAACCATTTTAAATCCATCAAATAAATTAAATTTAACATTTTTCCTTAACAAAACGCCAAACTAAATTATTAAAAACCAGAAATTTCCTTAAAATTTATTAAAAATACCATTAATTCATCAAAAAACCCCATAAAAACCTATTTAAATCAATCAAATAAATTAAATTTAACATTTTTCCTTAACAAACCCCCATAATAAATTATTAAAAACCATAAATTTCCTTAAAAATTTATTCAAAAATCCATTAATTCATCAAAAAACCCATAAAAATCAATTAAATCCATCAAATAAATTAAATTTAACATTTTTCCTTAACAAAACCCCATAATAAATTATTAAAAACCAGAAATTTCCTTAAAATTTATTAAAAAAAACCATTATTTCTTCAAAAAACCCCATAAAAACCAATTTAAAATCCATCAAATAAATTAAATTTAACATTTTTCCATAGTAACCCCCATTATAAATTATTAAAAAACTAGAAGTTTCTTTAAAATTTATAAAAAAAAACCATTAATTCATCAAAAAACCCCATAAAAACCAATTTAAATCCATCAAATAAATTAAATTTAACATTTTTCCTTAACAAACCCCCATAATAAATTATTAAAAAACCATAAATTTCCTTAAAATTTATTCAATAAAACCATTAATTCATCAAAAAACCCCATAAAAACCAATTTAAATCCATCAAATAAATTAAATTTAACATTTTTCCATAGTAACCCCCATTATAAATTATTAAAAACTAGAAGTTTCTTTAAAATTTATAAAAAAAAACCATTAATTCATCAAAAAACCCCATAAAAACCAATTTTAAATCCATCAAATAAATTAAATTTAACATTTTTCCTTAACAAACCCCCATAATAAATTATTAAAAACCATAAATTTCCTTAAAATTTATTCAAAAAACCCCATAAAAACCAATTTAAATCCATCAAATAAATTAAATTTAACATTTTTCCTTAACAAAACCCCATAATAAATTATTAAAAACCAGAAATTTCCTTAATATTTATTAAAAAAACCATTATTTCATCAAAAAACCCGATAAAAACCAATTAAAATCCATCAAATAAATTAAATTTAACATTTTTCCATACTAACCCCCATAATAAATTTTTAAAAACCATAAATTTTCCTTAAAATATATTCAAAAAACCATTAATTCATCAAAAAAACCCCATAAAAACCAATTTAAATCCATCAAATAAATTAAATTTAACATTTTATCCATACTAACCCCCATTATAAATTATTAAAAACTAGAAGTTTCCTTAAAATTTAATAAAAATCCTTAAAAATAACAATAATTCCTTAACAATCCCCCATAATAACCGATTTAAATCCAACTAATAAATTAAATTTAACATTTTTCCATAGTAACCCCCATTATAAATTATTAAAAAACTAGAAGTTTCCTTAAAATTTAATAAAAATCCTTAAAAATAACAATAATTCCTTAACAATCCCCCATAATAACCGATTTAAATCCAACTAATAAATTAAATTTAACATTTTTCCATAGTAACCCCCATTATAAATTATTAATAACTAGAAGTTTCCTTAAAATTTATAAAAAAAAACCATTAATTCATCAAAAACCCCCATAAAAACCATTTTAAATCCATCAAATAAATTAAATTTAACATTTTTCCTTAACAAAACCCCATACTAAATTATTAAAAACCAGAAATTTCCTTAAAAATTTATTAAAAATACCATTAATTCATCAAAAAACCCCATAAAAACCAATTTAAATCCATCAAATAAATTAAATTTAACATTTTTCCTTAACAAACCTCCATAATAAATTATTAAAAACCATAAATTTCCTTAAAATTTATTCAAAAATCCATTAATTCATCAAAAAACCCTATAAAAATTAATTTAAATCCATCAAATAAATTAAATTTAACATTTTTCCTTAACAAAACCCCATAATAAATTATTAAAAACCAGAAATTTCCTTAAAATTTATTAAAAAAACCATTATTTCTTCAAAAAACCCCATAAAAACCAATTTAAATCCATCAAATAAATTAAATTTAACATTTTTTCCATAGTAACCCCCATTATAAATTATTAAAAACCATAAATTTCCTTAAAATTTATTCAAAAATCCATTAATTCATCAAAAAACCCCATAAAAATTAATTTAAATCCATCAAATAAATTAAATTTAACATTTTTTCCTTAACAAAACCCCATAATAAATTATTAAAAACCAGAAATTTCCTTAAAATTTATTAAAAAAAACCATTATTTCTTCAAAAACCCCATAAAAACCAATTTAAATCCATCAAATAAATTAAATTTAACATTTTTCCTCAACAAAACCCCATAATAAATTATTAAAAATCAGAAATTTCCTTAAAATTTATTCAAAAATCCATTAATTCATCAAAAAACCCCATAAAAATTAATTTAAATCCATCAAATAAATTAAATTTAACATTTTTCCTTAACAAAACCCCATAATAAATTATTAAAAACCAGAAATTTCCTTAAAATTTATTAAAAAAACCATTATTTCTTCAAAAAACCCCATAAAAACCAATTAAATCCATCAAATAAATTAAATTTAACATTTTTTCCTCAACAAAACGCCAAACTAAATTATTAAAAACCAGAAATTTCCTTAAAATTTATTAAAAATACCATTAATTCATCAAAAAACCCCATAAAAACCAATTTAAATCAATCAAATAAATTAAATTTAACATTTTTCCTTAACAAACCCCCATAATAAATTATTAAAAACCATAAATTTCCTTAAAATTTATTCAAAAATCCATTAATCCATCAAAAAACCCCTTAAAAATCAATTTAAATCCATCAAATAAATTAAATTTAACATTTTTCCTTAACAAAACCCCATAATAAATTATTAAAAACCAGAAATTTCCTTAAAATTTATTAAAAAAACCATTATTTCTTCAAAAAACCCATAAAAAACCAATTTAAATCCATCAAATAAATTAAATTTAACATTTTTTCCATAGTAACCCCCATTATAAATTATTAAAAACTAGAAGTTTCTTTAAAATTTATAAAAAAAACCATTAATTCATCAATAAACCCCATAAAAACCAATTTAAATCCATCAAATAAATTAAATTTAACATTTTTCCTTAACAAACCCCCATAATAAATTATTAAAAACCATAAATTTCCTTAAAATTTATTCAAAAAACCCCATAAAAACCAATTTAAATCCATCAAATAAATTAAATTTAACATTTTTCCTTAACAAAACCCAATAATAAATTATTAAAAACCAGAAATTTCCTTAATATTTATTAAAAAATCCATTATTTCATCAAAAAACCCCATAAAAACCAATTAAAATCCATCAAATAAATTAAATTTAACATTTTTCCATAGTAACCCCCATTATAAATTATTAAAAACTAGAAGTTTCCTTAAAATTTAATAAAAATCCTTAAAAATAACAATAATTCCTTAATAATCCCCCATAATAACCGATTTAAATCCAACTAATAAATTAAATTTAACATTTTTCCATAGTAACCCCCATTATAAATTATTAAAAACTAGAAGTTTCCTTAAAATTTATAAAAAAAACCATTAATTCATCAAAAAACCCCATAAAAACCATTTTAAATCCATCAAATAAATTATATTTAACATTTTTCCTTAACAAAACCCCATACTAAATTATTAAAAACCAGAAATTTCCTTAAAATTTATTAAAAATACCATTAATTCATCAAAAAACCCCATAAAAACCAATTTAAATCCATCAAATAAATTAAATTTAACATTTTTCCATAGTAACCCCCATTATAAATTATTAAAAACTAGAAGTTTCCTTAAAATTTATAAAAAAAACCATTAATTCATCAAAAAACCCCATAAAAACCATTTTTAAATCCATCAAATAAATTAAATTTAACATTTTTCCTTAACAAAACGCCAAACTAAATTATTAAAAACCAGAAATTTCCTTAAAATTTATTAAAAATACCATTAATTCATCAAAAAACCCCATAAAAACCTATTTAAATCAATCAAATAAATTAAATTTAACATTTTTCCTTAACAAACCCCCATAATAAATTATTAAAAACCATAAATTTCCTTAAAATTTATTCAAAAATCCATTAATTCATCAAAAAAACCCCATAAAAATCAATTTAAATCCATCAAATAAATTAAATTTAACATTTTTCCTTAACAAAACCCCATAATAAATTATTAAAAACCAGAAATTTCCTTAAAATTTATTAAAAAAACCATTTATTTCTTCAAAAAACCCCATAAAAACCAATTTAAATCCATCAAATAAATTAAATTTAACATTTTTCCATAGTAACCCCCATTATAAATTATTAAAAAACTAGAAGTTTCTTTAAAATTTATAAAAAAAACCATTAATTCATCAAAAAACCCCATAAAAACCAATTTAAATCCATCAAATAAATTAAATTTAACATTTTTCCTTAACAAACCCCCATAATAAATTATTAAAAACCATAAATTTCCTTAAAATTTATTCAAAAAACCATTAATTCATCAAAAAAACCCCATAAAAACCAATTTAAATCCATCAAATAAATTAAATTTAACATTTTTCCATAGTAACCCCCATTATAAATTATTAAAAACTAGAAGTTTCTTTAAAATTTATAAAAAAAAACCATTAATTCATCAAAAAACCCCATAAAAACCAATTTAAATCCATCAAATAAATTAAATTTAACATTTTTCCTTAACAAACCCCCATAATAAATTATTAAAAACCATAAATTTCCTTAAAATTTATTCAAAAAACCCCATAAAAACCAATTTAAATCCATCAAATAAATTAAATTTAACATTTTTCCTTAACAAAACCCCATAATAAATTATTAAAAACCAGAAATTTCCTTAATATTTTATTAAAAAAACCATTATTTCATCAAAAAACCCCATAAAAACCAATTAAAATCCATCAAATAAATTAAATTTAACATTTTTCCATACTAACCCCCATAATAAATTTTTAAAAACCATAAATTTCCTTAAAATATATTCAAAAAACCATTAATTCATCAAAAAACCCCATAAAAACCAATTTAAATCCATCAAATAAATTAAATTTAACATTTTATCCATACTAACCCCCATTATAAATTATTAAAAACTAGAAGTTTCCTTAAAATTTAATAAAAATCCTTAAAAATAACAATAATTCCTTAACAATCCCCATAATAACCGATTTAAATCCAACTAATAAATTAAATTTAACATTTTTCCATAGTAACCCCCATTATAAATTATTTAAAAACTAGAAGTTTCCTTAAAATTTAATAAAAATCCTTAAAAATAACAATAATTCCTTAACAATCCCCCATAATAACCGATTTAAATCCAACTAATAAATTAAATTTAACATTTTTCCATAGTAACCCCCATTATAAATTATTAATAACTAGAAGTTTCCTTAAAATTTATAAAAAAAACCATTAATTCATCAAAAACCCCCATAAAAACCATTTTAAATCCATCAAATAAATTAAATTTAACATTTTTCCTTAACAAAACCCCATACTAAATTATTAAAAAACCAGAAATTTCCTTAAAATTTATTAAAATACCATTAATTCATCAAAAAAACCCCATAAAAACCAATTTAAATCCATCAAATAAATTAAATTTAACATTTTTCCTTAACAAACCTCCATAATAAATTATTAAAAAACCATAAATTTCCTTAAAATTTATTCAAAAATCCATTAATTCATCAAAAAACCCTATAAAAATTAATTTAAATCCATCAAATAAATTAAATTTAACATTTTTCCTTAACAAAACCCCATAATAAATTATTAAAAACCAGAAATTTCCTTAAAATTTATTAAAAAAACCATTATTTCTTCAAAAAACCCCATAAAAACCAATTTAAATCCATCAAATAAATTAAATTTAACATTTTTCCATAGTAACCCCCATTATAAATTATTAAAAACCATAAATTTCCTTAAAATTTATTCAAAAATCCATTAATTCATCAAAAACCCCATAAAAATTAATTTAAATCCATCAAATAAATTAAATTTAACATTTTTCCTTAACAAAACCCCATAATAAATTATTAAAAACCAGAAATTTCCTTAAAATTTATTAAAAAAACCATTATTTCTTCAAAAAACCCCATAAAAACCAATTTAAATCCATCAAATAAATTAAATTTAACATTTTTCCTCAACAAAACCCCATAATAAATTATTAAAAATCAGAAATTTCCTTAAAATTTATTCAAAAATCCATTAATTCATCAAAAAACCCCATAAAAATTAATTTAAATCCATCAAATAAATTAAATTTAACATTTTTCCTTAACAAAACCCCATAATAAATTATTAAAAACCAGAAATTTCCTTAAAATTTATTAAAAAAACCATTATTTCTTCAAAAAACCCCATAAAAACCAATTTAAATCCATCAAATAAATTAAATTTAACATTTTTCCTCAACAAAACCCCATAATAAATTATTAAAAACCAGAAATTTCCTTAAAATTTATTAAAAAAACCATTATTTCTTCAAAAAACCCCATAAAAACCAATTTAAATCCATCAAATAAATTAAATTTAACATTTTCCTTAGTAACCCCCATTATAAATTATTTAAAAACTAGAAGTTTCCTTAAAATTTATAAAAAAAACCATTAATTCATCAAAAACCCCCATAAAAACCATTTTAAATCCATCAAATAAATTAAATTTAACATTTTTCCTTAACAAAACCCCATACTAATTATTAAAAACCAGAAATTTCCTTAAAATTTATTAAAAATACCATTAATTCATCAAAAAACCCCATAAAAACCAATTTAAATCCATCAAATAAATTAAATTTAACATTTTTCCTTAACAAACCTCCATAATAAATTATTAAAAACCATAAATTTCCTTAAAATTTATTCAAAAATCCATTAATTCATCAAAAAACCCTATAAAAATTAATTTAAATCCATCAAATAAATTAAATTTAACATTTTTCCTTAACAAAACCCCATAATAAATTATTAAAAACCAGAAATTTTCCTTAAAATTTATTAAAAAAACCATTATTTCTTCAAAAAACCCCATAAAAACCAATTTAAATCCATCAATAAATTAAATTTAACATTATTTTCCATAGTAACCCCCATTATAAATTATTAAAAACTAGAAGTTTCCTTAAAATTTATAAAAAAAACCATTAATTCATCAAAAAACCCCATAAAAACCAATTTTAAATCCATCAAATAAATTAAATTTAACATTTTTCCATACTAACCCCCATTATAAATTATTAAAAACTAGAAGTTTCCTTAAAATTTAATAAAAATCCTTAAAAATAACAATAATTCCTTAACAATCCCCCATAATAACCGATTTAAATCCAACCAATAAATTAAATTTAAACATTTTCCATAGTAACCCCCATTATAAATTATTAAAAACTAGAAGTTTCCTTAAAATTTATAAAAAAAACCATTAATTCATCAAAAACCCCCATAAAAACCATTTTAAATCCATCAAATAAATTAAATTTAACATTTTTCCTTAACAAACCCCCATAATAAATTATTAAAAACCATAAATTTCCTTAAAATTTATTAAAAAAACCATTATTTCGTCAAAAAAACCTATAAAACCAATTTAAATCCATCAAATAAATTAAATTTAACATTTTTCCATACTAACCCCCATTATAAATTATTAAAAACTAGAAGTTTCCTTAAAATTTATAAAAAAAACAATTAATTCATCAAAAAACCCCATAAAAACCAATTTAAATCCATCAAATAAATTAAATTTAACATTTTTCCATACTAACCCCCATTATAAATTATTAAAAACTAGAAGTTTCCTTAAAATTTAATAAAAATCCTTAAAAATAACAATAATTCCTTAACAATCCCCCATAATAACCGATTTAAATCCAACCAATAAATTAAATTTAACAATTTTTCCATACTAACCCCCATTATAAAATTATTAAAAACTAGAAGTTTCCTTAAAATTTAATAAAAATCCTTAAAAATAACAATAATTCCTTAACAATCCCCCATAATAACCGATTTAAATCCAACTAATAAATTAAATTTAACATTTTTCCATAGTAACCCCCATTATAAATTATTAATAACTAGAAGTTTCCTTAAAATTTATAAAAAAAAACCATTAATTCATCAAAAAACCCCATAAAAACCAATTTAAATCCATCAAATAAATTAAATTTAACATTTTTCCATACTAACCCCCATTATAAATTATTAAAAACTAGAAGTTTCCTTAAAATTTATAAAAAAAACCATTAATTCATCAAAAAACCCCATAAAAACCAATTTAAATCCATCAAATAAATTAAATTTAACATTTTTCCATACTAACCCCCATTATAAATTATTAAAAACTAGAAGTTTCCTTAAAATTTAATAAAAATCCTTAAAAATAACAATAATTCCTTAACAATCCCCCATAATAACCGATTTAAAATCCAACCAATAAATTAAATTTAACATTTTCCATAGTAACCCCCATTATAAATTATTAAAAACTAGAAGTTTCCTTAAAATTTATAAAAAAAACCATTAATTCATCAAAAAACCCCCATAAAAACCATTTTAAATCCATCAAATAAATTAAATTTAACATTTTTCCTTAACAAACCCCATAATAAATTATTAAAAACCATAAATTTCCTTAAAATTTATTAAAAAAACCATTATTTCGTCAAAAAACCCCATAAAAACCAATTTAAATCAATCAAATAAATTAAATTTAACAATTTTTCCTTACTAACCCCCATTATAAATTATTAAAAACTAGAAGTTTCCTTAAAATTTAATAAAAATCCTTAAAAATAACAATAGTTCCTTAACAATCCCCCATAATAACCGATTTAAATCCAACTAATAAATTAAATTTAACATTTTTCCTTAACAAACCTCCATAATAAATTATTAAAAACCATAAATTTCCTTAAAATTTATTCAAAAATCCATTAATTCATCAAAAAACCCCATAAAAATTAATTTAAATCCATCAAATAAATTAAATTTAACATTTTTCCTTAACAAAACGCCATACTAAATTATTAAAAACCAGAAATTTCCTTAAAATTTATTAAAAATACCATTAATTCATCAAAAAACCCCATAAAAACCAATTTAAATCCATCAAATAAATTAAATTTAACATTTTTCCTTAACAAACCTCCATAATAAATTATTAAAAACCATAAATTTCCTTAAAATTTATTCAAAAATCCATTAATTCATCAAAAAACCCCATAAAAATTAATTTAAATCCATCAAATAAATTAAATTTAACATTTTTCCTTAACAAAACCCCATAATAAATTATTAAAAACCAGAAATTTCCTTAAAATTTATTAAAAAACCATTATTTCTTCAAAAAACCCCATAAAAACCAATTTAAATCCATCAAATAAATTAAATTTAACATTTTTCCTCAACAAAACCCCATAATAAATTATTAAAAATCAGAAATTTCCTTAAAATTTATTAAAAAAACCAATATTTCGTCAAAAAACCCCATTAAAACCAATTTAAATCCATCAAATAAATTAAATTTAACATTTTTCCATAGTAACCCCCATTATAAATTATTAAAAACTAGAAGTTTCCTTAAAATTTATAAAAAAAACCATTAATTCATCAAAAAAACCCCATAAAAACATTATAAATCCATCAAATAAATTAAATTTAACATTTTTCCATACTAACCCCCATTATAAATTATTAAAAAACTAGAAGTTTCCTTAAAATTTATAAAAAAAACCATTAATTCATCAAAAAAACCCCATAAAAACCAATTTAAATCCATCAAAATAAATTAAATTTAACATTTTTCCATACTAACCCCCATTATAAATTATTAAAAACTAGAAGTTTCCTTAAAATTTAATAAAAATCCTTAAAAATAACAATAATTCCTTAACAATCCCCGATAATAACCGATTTAAATCCAACTAATAAATTAAATTTAACATTTTTCCATAGTAACCCCCATTATAAATTATTAATAACTAGAAGTTTCCTTAAAATTTATAAAGAAAACCATTAATTCATCAAAAAACCCCATAAAAACCAATTTAAATCCATCAAATAAATTAAATTTAACATTTTTCCATACTAACCCCCATTATAAATTATTAAAAAACTAGAAGTTTCCTTAAAATTTATAAAAAAAACCATTAATTCATCAAAAAAACCCCATAAAAACCAATTTAAATCCATCAAATAAATTAAATTTAACATTTTTCCATACTAACCCCCATTATAAATTATTAAAAACTAGAAGTTTCCTTAAATTTAATAAAAATCCTTAAAAATAACAATAATTCCTTAACAATCCCCCATAATAACCGATTTAAATCCAACCAATAAATTAAATTTAACATTTTCCATAGTAACCCCCATTATAAATTATTAAAAACTAGAAGTTTCCTTAAAATTTATAAAAAAAACCATTAATTCATCAAAAACCCCATAAAAAACCATTTTAAATCCATCAAATAAATTAAATTTAACATTTTTCCTTAACAAACCCCATAATAAATTATTAAAAACCATAAATTTCCTTAAAATTTATTAAAAAAACCATTATTTCGTCAAAAAACCCCATAAAAACCAATTTAAATCCATCAAATAAATTAAATTTAACATTTTTCCATACTAACCCCCATTATAAATTATTAAAAACTAGAAGTTTCCTTAAAATTTAATAAAAATCCTTAAAAATAACAATAATTCCTTAACAATCCCCCATAATAACCGATTTTAAATCCAACCAATAAATTAAATTTAACATTTTCCATAGTAACCCCCATACTAAATTATTAAAAACCAGAAATTTCCTTAAAATTTATTAAAAATACCATTAATTCATCAAAAAACCCCATAAAAACCAATTTAAATCCATCAAATAAATTAATTTAACATTTTTCCTTAACAAACCTCCATAATAAATTATTAAAAACCATAAATTTCCTTAAAATTTATTCAAAAATCCATTATTTTCTTCAAAAAACCCCATAAAAACCAATTTAAATCCATCAAATAAATTAAATTTAACATTTTTCCTCAACAAAACCCCATAATAAATTATTAAAAATCAGAAATTTCCTTAAAATTTATTCAAAAATCCATTAATTCATCAAAAAACCCCATAAAAATTAATTTAAATCCATCAAATAAATTAAATTTAACATTTTTCCTTAACAAAACCCCATAATAAATTATTAAAAACCAGAAATTTTCCTTAAAATTTATTAAAAAAACCATTATTTCTTCAAAAAACCCCATTAAAAACCAATTTAAATCCATCAAATAAATTAAATTTAACATTTTTCCTCAACAAAACCCATAATAAATTATTAAAAACCAGAAATTTCCTTAAAATTTATTAAAAAAACCATTATTTCTTCAAAAAACCCCATAAAAACCAATTTAAATCCATCAAATAAATTAAATTTAACATTTTCCTTAGTAACCCCCATTATAAATTATTAAAAACTAGAAGTTTCCTTAAAATTTATAAAAAAAACCATTAATTCATCAAAAACCCCCATAAAAACCATTTTAAAATCCATCAAATAAATTAAATTTAACATTTTTCCTTAACAAAACCCCATACTAAATTATTAAAAACCAGAAATTTCCTTAAAATTTATTAAAAATACCATTAATTCATCAAAAAACCCCATAAAAACCAATTTAAATCCATCAAATAAATTAAATTTAACATTTTTCCTTAACAAACCTCCATAATAAATTATTAAAAACCATAAATTTCCTTAAAATTTATTCAAAAATCCATTAATTCATCAAAAAACCCTATAAAAATTAATTTAAATCCATCAAATAAATTAAATTTAACATTTTTCCTTAACAAAACCCCATAATAAATTATTAAAAACCAGAAATTTCCTTAAAATTTATTAAAAAAACCATTATTTCTTCAAAAAACCCCATAAAAACCAATTTAAATCCATCAAATAAATTAAATTTAACATTTTTCCATAGTAACCCCCATTATAAATTATTAAAAACTAGAAGTTTCCTTAAAATTTTATAAAAAAAACCATTAATTCATCAAAAAAACCCCATAAAAACCAATTTAAATCCATCAAATAAATTAAATTTAACATTTTTCCATACTAACCCCCATTATAAATTATTAAAAAACTAGAAGTTTCCTTAAAATTTAATAAAAATCCTTAAAAATAACAATAATTCCTTAACAATCCCCCATAATAACCGATTTAAAATCCAACCAATAAATTAAATTTAACATTTTCCATAGTAACCCCCATTATAAATTATTAAAAACTAGAAGTTTCCTTAAAATTTATAAAAAAAACCATTAATTCATCAAAAACCCCCATAAAAACCATTTTAAATCCATCAAATAAATTAAATTTAACATTTTTCCTTAACAAACCCCCATAATAAATTATTAAAAACCATAAATTTCCTTAAAATTTATTAAAAAAACCATTATTTCGTCAAAAAACCCTATAAAAACCAATTTAAATCCATCAAATAAATTAAATTTAACATTTTTCCATACTAACCCCCATTATAAATTATTAAAAACTAGAAGTTTCCTTAAAATTTATAAAAAAAACAATTAATTCATCAAAAAACCCCATAAAAACCAATTTAAATCCATCAAATAAATTAAATTTAACATTTTTCCATACTAACCCCCATTATAAATTATTAAAAACTAGAAGTTTCCTTAAAATTTAATAAAAATCCTTAAAAATAACAATAATTCCTTAACAATCCCCCATAATAACCGATTTAAATCCAACCAATAAATTAAATTTAACAATTTTTCCATACTAACCCCCATTATAAATTATTAAAAACTAGAAGTTTCCTTAAAATTTAATAAAAATCCTTAAAAATAACAATAATTCCTTAACAATCCCCCATAATAACCGATTTAAATCCAACTAATAAATTAAATTTAACATTTTTTCCATAGTAACCCCCATTATAAATTATTAATAACTAGAAGTTTCCTTAAAATTTATAAAAAAAACCATTAATTCATCAAAAAACCCCATAAAAACCAATTTAAATCCATCAAATAAATTAAATTTAACATTTTTCCATACTAACCCCATTATAAATTATTAAAAACTAGAAGTTTCCTTAAAATTTATAAAAAAAACCATTAATTCATCAAAAAAACCCCATAAAAACCAATTTAAATCCATCAAATAAATTAAATTTAACATTTTTCCATACTAACCCCCATTATAAATTATTAAAAAACTAGAAGTTTCCTTAAAATTTAATAAAAATCCTTAAAAATAACAATAATTCCTTAACAATCCCCCATAATAACCGATTTAAATCCAACCAATAAATTAAATTTAACATTTTCCATAGTAACCCCCATTATAAATTATTAAAAACTAGAAGTTTCCTTAAAATTTATAAAAAAAACCATTAATTCATCAAAAACCCCCATAAAAACCATTTTAAATCCATCAAATAATTAAATTTAACATTTTTCCTTAACAAACCCCCATAATAAATTATTAAAAACCATAAATTTCCTTAAAATTTATTAAAAAAACCATTATTTCGTCAAAAAACCCCATAAAAACCAATTTAAATCAATCAAATAAATTAAATTTAACAATTTTTCCTTACTAACCCCCATTATAAATTATTAAAAACTAGAAGTTTCCTTAAAATTTAATAAAAATCCTTAAAAATAACAATAGTTCCTTAACAATCCCCCATAATAACCGATTTAAATCCAACTAATAAATTAAATTTAACATTTTTCCTTAACAAACCTCCATAATAAATTATTAAAAACCATAAATTTCCTTAAAATTTATTCAAAAATCCATTAATTCATCAAAAAACCCCATAAAAATTAATTTAAATCCATCAAATAAATTAAATTTAACATTTTTTCCTTAACAAAACGCCATACTAAATTATTTAAAAACCAGAAATTTCCTTAAAATTTATTAAAAATACCATTAATTCATCAAAAAACCCCATAAAAACCAATTTAAATCCATCAAATAAATTAAATTTAACATTTTTCCTTAACAAACCTCCATAATAAATTATTAAAAAACCATAAATTTCCTTAAAATTTATTCAAAAATCCATTAATTCATCAAAAAACCCCATAAAAATTAATTTAAATCCATCAAATAAATTAAATTTAACATTTTTCCTTAACAAAACCCCATAATAAATTATTAAAAACCAGAAATTTCCTTAAAAATTTATTAAAAAAAACCATTATTTCTTCAAAAAACCCCATAAAAACCAATTTAAATCCATCAAATAAATTAAATTTAACATTTTTCCTCAACAAAACCCCATAATAAATTATTAAAAATCAGAAATTTCCTTAAAATTTATTAAAAAAACCAATATTTCGTCAAAAAACCCCATTAAAACCAATTTAAATCCATCAAATAAATTAAATTTAACATTTTTCCATAGTAACCCCCATTATAAATTATTAAAAACTAGAAGTTTCCTTAAAATTTATAAAAAAAAACCATTAATTCATCAAAAAACCCCATAAAAACCATTATAAATCCATCAAATAAATTAAATTTAACATTTTTCCATACTAACCCCCATTATAAATTATTAAAAACTAGAAGTTTCCTTAAAATTTATAAAAAAAAACCATTAATTCATCAAAAAACCCCATAAAAAACCAATTTAAATCCATCAAATAAATTAAATTTAACATTTTTCCATACTAACCCCATTATAAATTATTAAAAACTAGAAGTTTCCTTAAAATTTAATAAAAATCCTTAAAAATAACAATAATTCCTTAACAATCCCCGATAATAACCGATTTAAATCCAACTAATAAATTAAATTTAACATTTTTCCATAGTAACCCCCATTATAAATTATTAATAACTAGAAGTTTCCTTAAAATTTATAAAGAAAACCATTAATTCATCAAAAAACCCCATAAAAACCAATTTAAATCCATCAAATAAATTAAATTTAACATTTTTCCATACTAACCCCCATTATAAATTATTAAAAACTAGAAGTTTCCTTAAAATTTATAAAAAAAACCATTAATTCATCAAAAAACCCCATAAAAACCAATTTAAATCCATCAAATAAATTAAATTTAACATTTTTCCATACTAACCCCCATTATAAATTATTAAAAACTAGAAGTTTCCTTAAAATTTAATAAAAATCCTTAAAAATAACAATAATTCCTTAACAATCCCCCATAATAACCGATTTAAATCCAACCAATAAATTAAATTTAACATTTTCCATAGTAACCCCCATTATAAATTATTAAAAACTAGAAGTTTCCTTAAAATTTATAAAAAAAACCATTAATTCATCAAAAACCCCCATAAAAACCATTTTAAATCCATCAAATAAATTAAATTTAACATTTTTCCTTAACAAACCCCCATAATAAATTATTAAAAACCATAAATTTCCTTAAAATTTATTAAAAAAACCATTATTTCGTCAAAAAAACCCCATAAAAACCAATTTAAATCCATCAAATAAATTAAATTTAACATTTTTCCATACTAACCCCCATTATAAATTATTAAAAACTAGAAGTTTCCTTAAAATTTAATAAAAATCCTTAAAAATAACAATAATTCCTTAACAATCCCCCATAATAACCGATTTAAATCCAACCAATAAATTAAATTTAACATTTTCCATAGTAACCCCCATTATAAATTATTAAAAACTAGAAGTTTCCTTAAAATTTATAAAAAAAACCATTAATTCATCAAAAACCCCCATAAAAACCATTTTAAATCCATCAAATAAATTAAATTTAACATTTTTCCTTAACAAACCCCCATAATAAATTATTAAAAACCATAAATTTCCTTAAAATTTATTAAAAATACCATTAATTCATCAAAAAACCCCATAAAAATCAATTTAAATCCATCAAATAAATTAAATTTAACATTTTTCCTTAACAAAAACCCCATAATAAATTATTAAAACCAGAAATTTCCTTAAAATTTATTAAAAAAAACCATTATTTCTTAAAAAAACCCCATAAAAACCAATTTAAATCCATCAAATAAATTAAATTTAACATTTTTCCATAGTAACCCCCATTATAAATTATTAAAAACCAGAAATTTCCTTAAAATTTATTAAAAAAACCATTTTTTTTATCAAACAACCCCATAAAAACCAATTTGAATCCATCAAATAATTAAATTTAACATTTTTCCTTAACAAACCCCCATAATAAATTATTAAAAACCATAAGTTTCCTTAAAATTTATAAAAAAAAACCCATTAATTCATCAAAAAACCCCATAAAAACCATTATAAATCCATCAAATAAATTAAATTTAAACATTTTTCCTTAACAAAACCCCATACTAAATTATTAAAAACCAGAAATTTCCTTAAAATTTATTAAAAATACCATTAATTCATCAAAAAACCCCATAAAAAACCAATTTAAATCCATCAAATAAATTAAATTTAACATTTTTCCTTAACAAACCTCCATAATAAATTATTAAAAACCATAAATTTCCTTAAAATTTATTCAAAAATCCATTAATTCATCAAAAAACCCCATAAAAATTAATTTAAATCCATCAAATAAATTAAATTTAACATTTTTCCTTAACAAAACCCCATAATAAATTATTAAAAACCAGAAATTTCCTTAAAATTTATTAAAAAAACCATTATTTCTTCAAAAAACCTCATAAAAACCAATTTAAATCCATCAAATAAATTAAATTTAACATTTTTCCATAGTAACCCCCATTATAAATTATTAAAAACCAGAAATTTCCTTAAAATTTATTAAAAAAACCATTTTTTTATCAAAAAACCCCATAAAAACCAATTTAAATCCATCAAATAAATTAAATTTAACATTTTTCCTTAACAAACCCCCATAATAAATTATTAAAAACCATAAATTTCCTTAAAATTTATTCAAAAAACCATTAATTCATCAAAAAACCACATAAAAACCAATTTAAAATCCATCAAATAAATTAAATTTAACATTTTTCCATAGTAACCCCCATTATAAATTATTAAAAACTAGAAGTTTCCTTAAAAATTTATAAAAAAAACCATTAATTCATCAAAAAACCCCATAAAAACCAATTTAAATCCATCAAATAAATTAAATTTAACATTTTTCCATACTAACCCCCATTATAAATTATTAAAAACTAGAAGTTTCCTTAAAATTTAATAAAAATCCTTAAAAATAACAATAATTCCTTAACAATCCCCCATAATAACCGATTTAAATCCAACCAATAAATTAAATTTAACATTTTCCATAGTAACCCCCATTATAAATTATTAAAAACTAGAAGTTTCCTTAAAATTTATAAAAAAAACCATTAATTCATCAAAAACCCCCATAAAAACCATTTTAAATCCATCAAATAAATTAAATTTAACATTTTTCCTTAACAAACCCCAGAATAAATTATTAAAAACCATAAATTTCCTTAAAATTTATTAAAAAAACCATTATTTCGTCAAAAAACCCTATAAAAACCAATTTAAATCCATCAAATAAATTAAATTTAACATTTTTCCATACTAACCCCCATTATAAATTATTAAAAACTAGAAGTTTCCTTAAAATTTATA
The DNA here is from genome assembly GCF_020882245.1 of Rhopalosiphum padi. Taxonomy (NCBI): domain Eukaryota; kingdom Metazoa; phylum Arthropoda; class Insecta; order Hemiptera; family Aphididae; genus Rhopalosiphum; species Rhopalosiphum padi. The sequence goes on along the minus strand of NW_026869996.1, from coordinate 3,849,640 downwards.
AAAAAAACAATTAATTCATCAAAAAAACCCCATAAAAACCAATTTAAATCCATCAAATAAATTAAATTTAACATTTTTCCATACTAACCCCCATTATAAATTATTAAAAACTAGAAGTTTCCTTAAAATTTAATAAAAATCCTTAAAAATAACAATAATTCCTTAACAATCCCCCATAATAACCGATTTAAATCCAACCAATAAATTAAATTTAACAATTTTTCCATACTAACCCCCATTATAAATTATTTAAAAACTAGAAGTTTCCTTAAAATTTAATAAAAATCCTTAAAAATAACAATAATTCCTTAACAATCCCCCATAATAACCGATTTAAATCCAACTAATAAATTAAATTTAACATTTTTCCATAGTAACCCCCATTATAAATTATTAAAAACTAGAAGTTTCCTTAAAATTTATAAAAAAAAACCATTAATTCATCAAAAAACCCCATAAAAACCATTATAAATCCATCAAATAAATTAAATTTAACATTTTTCCTTAACAAAACGCCATACTAAATTATTAAAAACCAGAAATTTCCTTAAAATTTATTAAAAATACCATTAATTCATCAAAAAACCCCATAAAAACCAATTTAAATCCATCAAATAAATTAAATTTAACATTTTTCCTCAAAAAACCCCATAATAAATTATTAAAAATCAGAAAATTTCCTTTAAAATTTATTAAAAAACCAATATTTCGTCAAAAAACCCCATAAAAACCAATTTAAATCCATCAAATAAATTAAATTTAACATTTTTCCATACTAACCCCCATTATAAATTATTAAAAACTAGAAGTTTCCTTAAAATTTATAAAAAAAACCATTAATTCATCAAAAAAACCCCATAAAAACCAATTTAAATCCATCAAATAAATTAAATTTAACATTTTTCCATACTAACCCCCATTATAAATTATTAAAAACTAGAAGTTTCCTTAAAATTTAATAAAATCTTTAAAAATAACAATAATTCCTTAACAATCCCCCATAATAACCGATTTAAATCCAACTAATAAATTAAATATAACATTTTTCCATAGTAACCCCCATTATAAATTATTAAAAACTAGAAGTTTCCTTAAAATTTATAAAAAAAACCATTAATTCATCAAAAAACCCCATAAAAACCATTATAAATCCATCAAATAAATTAAATTTAACATTTTTCCTTAACAAAACGCCATACTAAATTATTAAAAACCAGAAATTTCCTTAAAATTTATTAAAAATACCATTAATTCATCAAAAAACCCCATAAAAACCAATTTAAATCCATCAAATAAATTAAATTTAACATTTTTCCTTAACAAACCTCCATAATAAATTATTAAAAACCATAAATTTCCTTAAAATTTATTCAAAAAACCATTATTTCTTCAAAAAACCCCATAAAAACCAATTTAAATCCATCAAATAAATTAAATTTAACATTTTTCCATAGTAACCCCCATTATAAATTATTAAAAACCAGAAATTTCCTTAAAATTTATTAAAAAAAACCATTTTTTCATCAAAAAACCCCATAAAAACCAATTTAAATCCATCAAATAAATTAAATTTAACATTTTTCCTTAACAAACCCCCATAATAAATTATTAAAAACCATAAATTTCCTTAAAATTTATTCAAAAAAACCATTAATTCATCAAAAAACCCCATAAAAACCAATTTAAATCCATCAAATAAATTAAATTTAACATTTTTCCATACTAACCCCCATTATAAATTATTAAAAACTAGAAGTTTCCTTAAAATTAAATAAAAATCTTAAAAATAACAATAATTCCTTAACAATCCCCATAATAACCGATTTAAATCCAACTAATAAATTAAATATAACATTTTTCCATAGTAACCCCCATTATAAATTATTAAAAACTAGAAGTTTCCTTAAAATTTATAAAAAAAAACCATTAATTCATCAAAAAACCCCATAAAAACCATTATAAATCCATCAAATAAATTAAATTTAACATTTTTCCTTAACAAAACGCCATACTAAATTATTAAAAACCAGAAATTTCCTTAAAATTTATTAAAAATACCATTAATTCATCAAAAAACCCCATAAAAACCAATTTAAATCCATCAAATAAATTAAATTTAACATTTTTCTTTAACAAACCCCCATAATAAATTATTAAAAACCATAAATTTCCTTAAAAATTTATTCAAAAAACCATTATTTCTTCAAAAAACCCCATAAAAACCAATTTAAATCCATCAAATAAATTAAATTTAACATTTTTCCTTAACAAAACGCCATACTAAATTATTAAAAACCAGAAATTTCCTTAAAATTTATTAAAAATACCATTAATTCATCAAAAAACCCCATAAAAACCAATTAAATCCATCAAATAAATTAAATTTAACATTTTTCCTCAACAAAACCCCATAATAAATTATTAAAAATCAGAAATTTCCTTAAAATTTATTAAAAAAACCAATATTTCGTCAAAAAAACCCCATAAAAACCAATTTAAATCCATCAAATAAATTAAATTTAACATTTTTCCATACTAACCCCCATTATAAATTATTAAAAACTAGAAGTTTCCTTAAAATTTATAAAAAAAAACCATTAATTCATCAAAAAACCCCATAAAAACCAATTTAAATCCATCAAATAAATTAAATTTAACATTTTTCCAA